>NC_136263.1:127937436-128092436 GCF_964187855.1 Myxine glutinosa
AAAATTATATCCCCCCCCTCTATTTACATGAAATGGTTTGGTCCAAAGCGAACGGCTTGCGAGTACGGTGACAATCCCCCCCCTCTATTTACATGAAATGGTTTGGTCCAAAGCGAACGGCTTGCGAGTACGGTGACAACCCCCCCCCCCCCTCTATTTACATGAAATGGTTTGGTCCAAAGCGAACGGCTTGTGGAGTTTGGTAAAGAAATCGCCATAGCGTGCACAAACGCGCAGGAAAGCGAAAGAATCGCAAATTAGTTTTAATTAGTTTTAAAACATAGTTTAACGCCAACATAGTTTGCCAACGTGAAATAAATGAATACGTTCTCAAATGTGCCATCCGAGGCAGAGTCTGTTCGGCACGTTCGGCACACGTGATAGCTCGCTGCTCTCTGATTGGTTGAATCGTTTTTTGGACATAGCTCGGTAACTACTTGTCCGATTAATATGAAACCTTGAAAAGGCACATCCTCGGGTCCCCAGCAATATACCTGGCAAGTTTCAAGTATATCGGACCCGTGGTTGTCGAGAAACAGCGGTCACAGACAAACAAACATACACACAGAGATTACTGGAATTATAGATAGATGAATCAGGAATAAAAAGTACAGTACTCTGAAAAATACTATTATAAGTCATCTTTCTGGAAGATGGTTGCTTGATTGTATTTATCTATAATATGTTTGCTAATTGTGGTTTGTGTTGATTTTGTTAAACCTTTCTCACTTTACATTGCGTTCCCTCTTTTCAGCATCGACAGCACACATCGGGTTTACCTTTCATATATCAATGCACAATTTAAAACGTCATTCGTAACCATTGACACTTCCAAACCCAGCGATTATCTTCAAGGCAAAATAAAAACAAGGTGAGTGTTTATTGATTTTTTTCCTTTTCATTTGCTGACAATAAATTTGCACAGATGGACAAATTAAAGTTTTAAGAATGTTATAGTTTTCCAAATCACTGCAAAGATTAACCTTGTAGAAGCATTCAGATAATTCAAAATATAATCTTCCTCATGTATCTTTTTGGGCAGTTTTTTAACAGAAAGTTTCCAGAGCAATAACATGATGGTATTAGTTATCTTGGGTACAATTTCATTGTAAACTAATGTTACTAAATGATGTAATTCCATGATGTAACCCGTTAGGAGTCTTCATTGGCTGTATCTTTCCCACAAGCTCCCAACAGGGCATGTAAACAAATGTTTATTTTGTTGGACAGCACTCGGAGCTTTGGAAGAGTATGCACTTACCTGCTTCTTCATGTCCACCTTTAGTTCCATATCAGCATGCACTAGGCTTGCCATGATACTTTATAAAACTTTAGGACAAGCTAAAACTGAGCAGCAGCTGCTTTTGGAATTGACTGTATCTGTAAATATGATTGAAAACGTAAAAATTGTTATTTTAAATGTTCAGTGCAGACTACAGTAAACTACCAATAGTAGTATATTAAATGACATATTGTTACATTTATTTATAGGAGAATGGAGAGAGGGGTCAGTGGTAGAACTGAAGGCGAAGAACCATTCATGATTACAATAAGGACCTGGCATTTTTCCTGTATTAAGTGAATGTTTCGTGCAAAGTAGTCAATCTTGGGATTGAGTGCTGGGGGACTCTGTTAACGGATTAAGCATGTCTCGTTTTGTATTGTTCCTTGCCTGAAACGGGTTCAGGTCCGGGCTGAGTTAGGAGTAACATGGCAGTGTTTTCCGAGGGTTGTGGGCCTGTGTGAGAAGGTCGCCTCATGATGGGTTGTGGTTGATGTGCGTCAGTTCCCACAAGTGTGTGATTACTGAGGAATGGCAACAAGAAAGCTGGTTCTCAATTAGCTATACTAGCATGACTCGGCGCACTCCGCGCAACTCGCCACACGTCGTTTCAAAGGGAAAAGCGTCTTTGACCATTTTGGTGTCTTTTGGGTCTTCATGTGAGTCTTCAGGGCCATTTGGGTGTTCAGGGTCTTTTGGATCGTCTGGGCCTTTGATTGTATTTTGGGTCTTTGGGGTCTTTGGGGTATTTTGGGTCTTTGGTGTCTTCAGCGGCTTTTGGTTGTTAAGGGTCTTTTGTTTCCTCTGAATCTTTAAGAGTCTTTGGGGTATTTTGGTTCTTCGGGGGGTATTTAAGGGTATTTTGGGTCCAAAGGGTATTTAAAGGTCTTCAGGGTGTTTTGGGTATTTGGGTTGTTTTGGGTCTTCAGCGTCTTTGGGGTATTTTGGTTATTCGGGGTCTTTTGGGTCTTCTGTGTATTTTGGGTCTTCAGGGTCTTTGGGGTCTTAAGGGTATTTTGGTTCCTCTGGGTCTTTAAGGGTCGTTTGGGGTCTTCCGGGTGTTTTGGGTATTTGGGGTCTTTTGGGTCTTCGGGGTGTCTTGGGTCTTTGGGGTGTTTTGGGACTTTGGGGTGTTTTGGGTCTTTGGGGTGTTCACAGTCTTTTGGGTCTTCGGTGCCATTTGGGTCTTTGGGGTGTTTTGGGTCTTCAGGGTCTTTGGGGTCTTCAGAGTATTTTGGGTCTTCAGGGTCTTTAAGCATCTTTGTGGTCTTCAGGGTGTTTTGGGTCTTCAGGGTGTTTTGTGTCTTCGGGGTCTTGGTGATCTTAAGGGTCTTGGAGGAATTAAAGGGTCGTCAAAGGTCTGAGGGGTCTCAGCAGTCTAAACCGTTAAACGTAATTAAGAGGGTTAATTAAGAGGGTGTGAATTTTATTTGAAGAAGAAGAAGACGTTTTGGTCGCATATAAACATACATAACGACATAACCATATACGTTTGCTCTATTATAATAAGATGTGTGCATGTGCACGGCCTGCGGACATCTTCAAGCATACCCTGCCAATATGATTGACTTCTGAGGGATACGTCGAGTGTGATGATTGGCTACCTCGATGAGACGAGCTGCCGTCACTCCGAGGGAAGATAATTGCGACCAGGGATGATAAGTGCAGTATGAACATGATGCTCTGAGAAATAGAGAGAAGAAGAAGACCACAGTTTTGTGTCTTTACTCGTGAGAAATCGTCTTTCTGCACGAGGGCAAAGCAAGAGCAGCAGAGTGGCATTTCAGAACATGAGCACTTCTTTCACCAGGGTCTGTCGCTGATGAAGTGTTGAGGATGGATAGAACTGTCGACCTTCTTTCATGTGAAATAAACAATCAAGAAGGCAGTGCATTTGATTGACAGGGTAGGTGAGCACAGTGGCGTTTGTTGGACACATGAGATAAGGAGGAAAACAATGAGATGAGACATTCTGCCATGTCTCGAGTAGACTCTGAGGGGATGACATTTGAAGTGAGTGAGAGTACTTTCTTTTTCCACATGCGAAATTTGCATTTTTGTTTATTTAAATTATACAATGGACTACAAAATGTAAATGTTTCATGATATTTGTTATATTATATCACCTTTATCGATCAATATTGTTGAAATGAAGATCAAATAGCTGTATGTTGAAATATGTTGAAAAAGTCAAAACTTTACATGGGGTGTACTTACTTTTTCACGTGACTGTATGCTACAGGGCTGTGAAGACCATTGAAAATTTGGTTCAATTGATCAACTGGCCCACTGGTGTATAAAATAGAGAGCCCACCAATCTGCTATTGGTGTAAGAGTGAATGGTCTTTGGTAATCTTCCTCCTGGCATAACAAAATAAGCCTACGTCAGGAGGTAATCTGCCTCCTGACGTTGGCCATATTTTCGCCCCTAATAAGAGGAGTAAGGTGGGAGCAAGGAGCACCAGCCTAGAGTTGGAGCCATACTCCATGGAGCTAGGTATGCAAGCCTTACTGATGAAGAATGCCGCAGATCTAGCAAGAATACCCAGATGTCTGGGTTTTCATTAGAATCTGTCTGCAGCCAGAGCGACAGTGGATATCAGGTGGTCTACCACTGGCTACTTGCCGAGTATTTATTTTTACAAAATAAAAAGTCCAAAAGACCCGGATGTGTTTTGCACTCATTTGATTCAATTGAGGCAACGAATGTTGACTTGGTTTAATAGGACCGATAGTCGAGCAATGGCATAGCCAGGCTTGTTTGATACTTTAGTTGAAGAGGACAGTATGACCTGGGTGGGGATACCAGTTAGCAAATAATGTATTTAAGTATTAAATGTTTTTGACTTCAGGCATGGACAACCGGTTCGTGAATGACTTGGGGAAAAAACGGCAAATGGCAAACGATGAACCGATTAATTCCACATTCCTGTGCCACCTTCAGTCGAACGTCAGGCATTGACAGCACGTTCTCTAAATATTCATTCCAATCAACATCATTCATCATTCCAATCACAAATTAATACTACTAGGGCATGCCCGTACGTGGGTGCCCGTTCCTTGCCAAAAAAAAAAAAAAACGCTACCCGTACGCTCTACCCCGCCCGTACGCCCGTACGCCCGTAAACAAAAAAAACAACGCTCTGCGCTTCCGCCCTTCGCTCTGACTGAATTGGGAGAAATAATGCGCATAAGAAATCGAGAAATTATTATTTTCTCCGGAAGAAATCGAATTACGAACCGTAATGGCGCACGCGCTCGGCTCGCTCTCACATCGGCCACGCCTACGCAACAACGTGTTCTGTGATTGGCTGCCGGAAGTGCAGTCTTCACTGTCCGGAAGGTCGCAAATCGCAGTTACGATGAATCGCAAATTAGTTTTAATTAGTTTTAAAACATAGTTTAACGCCAACATAGTTTGCCAACGTGAAATAAATGAATACGCTCTCAAATGTGCCGTCCGAGGCAGAGTCTGTTCGCCACGTTCGGCACACGTGATAACTCGCTGCTCTCTGATTGGTTGAATCGTTTTTTGGACATAGCTCGGTAACTACTTGTCCGATTAATATGAAACCTTGAAAAGGCACATCCTCGGGTCCCCAGCAATATACCTGGCAAGTTTCAAGTATATCGGACCCGTGGTTGTCGAGAAACAGCGGTCACAGACATACAGACAAACATACATACATACATACATACATACATACATACATACACACAGAGATTACTGGCATTATAGATAGACTCGGGCATGCCCGTACGTGGGTGCCCGTTCCTTGCCAAAAAAAAAAAAAAACGCTACCCGTACGCTCTACCCCGCCCGTACGCCCGTAAACAAAAAAAACAACGCTCTTCGCTTCCGCCCTTCGCTCTGGGAGAAATAATGCGCATAAGAAATCGAGAAATTATTATTTTCTCCGGAAGAAATCGAATTACGAACCGTAATGGCGCACGCGCTCGGCTCGGCTCGCAACAACGCGTTCTGTGATTGGCTGCCGGAAGTGAAGTCTTCACTGTCCGGGAGGTCGCAAATCGCAGTTACGATGAATCGCAAATTAGTTTTAATTAGTTTTAAAACATAGTTTAACGGCAACATAGTTTGCAAACGTGAAATAAATGAATACGCTCTCAAATGTGCCGTCCGAGGCAGAGTCTGTTCGCCACGTTCGGCACACGTGATAGCTCGCTGCTCTCTGATTGGTTGAATCGTTTTTTGGACATAGCTCGGTAACTACTTGTCCGATTAATTTCAAACCTTGAAAAGGCACATCCTCGGGTCCCCAGCAATATACCTGGCAAGTTGCAAGTATATCGGACCCGTGGTTGTCGAGAAACAGCGGTCACAGACAAACAAACACACACACAGACATACACACACACACACACACACAGAGATTAGTGGAATTATAGATAGATGGTATAAATATATAAAAATATAATGTTAAATCACGATTGTATTCGGATATCAAACCAGCGAATCGTCATCATCTGTTCACTTCTGGATCTGGGAGCAAGATCCATGTCGATCGCATTTCAAAATCATAATTGTATTGAGGAATTTATGAAACCTCATAACTACCTTATTGCCACCCGCTGGGACCCCAAAACGTTCCACAGAAGGTTATTATATTTCCTTTTCGGAAAATATGCAACTGTAATGGTTATTAAACACATCCCTCTAGTCATGTTACCAGATCCTCAGGTCTGATTGGTGTACGTTTGTGGCACCATACGGACAGACAAACACTGTTTTAGACAGTATTGCGCTGTGGCTGTAAAAAGCATATTGTGAAATAGGCCTGTATTGTTCAAGTTTTACGATTTGTTCTGTTCTGGTATTTCCTGGACCCAATAACAACAGCCACCACACGTGATTCAAAGGGGGGCTTGGACTCAGACTTGGACTCAACCTTGAGTAGTGAGGATTTTAGGACTCAGCACGATTCCGGCAAAATGTAGCATATTTATTGCTCATTTCAAACCAAAAGTTGGCTGCATTATCTAACTGAGAATTTTGAAGTTCTCACACACACACATGCAACCAGCACATGGAAGTTCAAGATCTGTGCTTGCTTATGATATACTGCATAACACATTGGTCGAGGAGCTAAATGGTTTGACCCACCACTAATTGCACCAAATTTTTGTTTAACTTTATTATGTTCCGACAGCATCTCTAAACAACATATCAAAAGTTTACCAAAACATAATTAGAGGAACATATATTTTTACCTGTAACATGTTGCAGGTCAACAAGAGCTTTGCGTTGCTGTTGTTGGGGGTACTTATTGGGGTATTTGTTGGGGTACATGTTGGGGATTTTTTTGGGGTTCGATTTCTGAAATGTGCACCTATTGGTCAGACAGCTGCCGGACTACACCCACATCTGTCGCTTGACTCCACCCACCACAGCACCGAGACAAAATTATATGGCTGCCATCTTGGTTTTCTGGTGGGCCTAACATAGTAATAATAGGCCTGTAGGCCTCTGCTGATTATACACTGCCCGGGTTTGTTGCGCCAGATTTCCATTGACTTTGTTTGGGAGGAGTGTTATTCACGATGAGGGACCCCAAAAAATCTAATCATATGTCAAATAATAGTAAGGTTTAACCAATCTCGTCATGTGTTGTCTTTGTGCCAAGTTTGAACACAGTTGGTCCATACATGTGTGACATGGCTACAAATAGAAGCACGGACAGAGGACTGGACGAGACCCAATCCATAAGCCCCCGTTTTGAACTTAGTCTAATGAAGGGGGTCGGGGGGCACACACACACACACACACACACACACGCACGCACGCACACACGTAGCTATCTATAATGCTCAAAATTTCCTGGTGGAATTCAGCACAGTTCACAATCATTGGTGTTTTGCTTGTTTTCTGCTGCAGTTCTACATGCCCTTCTGGAAAAGCTGCAACACTAAGCTGCATCAGTAAGTATTTTGTTCCCATATATTCATAAATTCGTGGCGATCAATTTCACCAGCAGAATGTAATTATAGTCATGAAAATGACCTAAGAGAATGGATAATTTAATTAGATTAGTTAGCTATCTCACCATGTGTGTTTCACTTATCAAATCTTTAGATAGCAACTTGTCATTACTTAATTCTCCTGTGTTGATTCACTATTAAATGTCCTATATTTCTCGAATTAACACCCTTCCCCTTTGAAGGTGCAGAGATGTTTTTGAACAGACGGTTCCGCTCTGTGTGGCACATCACGTAGCCAACCTTGGCTGATTTGTGCACATTTTGTCAATTATTTTGAGCTTAAATTTTGTCCAATAGGTCTTGTCTGGAAAGATAACGAATAACGTTTTTTGTGTGATGTGTGACACAGTCCCTGTGACATCACTCAGCCGATCACACCAATTGGTTGTTTTTTGCATCTCGGGACAAAAGATAGTTAAAATTCCAAGCAACTATATTGCTTGTTTGAAATTATAATGCTTGCACAATTGCTGCAATATGCTTTTCACAATGCATGTGAAATTGTGAATATTAGATTGCATGCGAAAATAAGTTGTTCAATGCAGCAAAAGCTGACAAGTTTGTGGCATGTCAAATAAATTTAGCTTGTTAAAATGTGTTGACTGAGAAAGTGTTTAACTTGAATTGGGTTCCACTGTCTGACAGAATGTGGAGTCAGAGAAATGAATCAAAGAATTGTGGGAGGAAAAAATGCTTTAGAGGGAGAGTGGCCTTGGCAAGTCAGCCTACATTATAAACATCACCACTCCTGTGGTGGTTCTTTGGTAGCTCCCCAGTGGGTTGTTACCGCAGCCCATTGCGTCTCCAGGTAAGATTAACTTTTATCCTTACTGTCAGAATGCAACAAGCATTCGGAATGTATTGCTATTGATGAGGTATTTTTAAAGTTACATTGTCTTTGCACTTTTGATATTTGAGACATCTTGTTATGTTACATTCTTTGCAATGTGATACTCCACCAAATGTTCAACAAACAGGAAATAACTTCATTGCAGGAAACTCCAAAGTGAATGAATGAGTGGACATTTGAACCATTGTGGGGGGTTAACGAGGGTAGAACAGAACAAGAGGTAGGATAAGTTGTCCGGTACATGACCAATGTCGGAGACAGACCTCGTCTATTTATATGGAGCAAGATTAAGGATGTCTTGTCAAATGTTGTATGCATTGTACTGGGAGAGAAGGAGGTACTCTGGAAATCCCACACATAATAGTAATGGTTTAGTTCAGAGGTGTGTTAAATATTGTGCTTATTAATAATGTCCAATTTACCACAAATAATGATGAAATGTATTTATATGCCAATATAGGCAACTATATTGCTTGTTACGTAATTACTAAAACCAAATTGGAATCCATTTTATTATTTGTATACAGTCAAGGCTCGTTGAAGTACACTGAACCAATCAAGACATAATGGGACAAATGGAACATTAGAGAGAGGGGAAGGGGGAGGGGCACCAACAGCAAAGTACAAGAGCAGGATAGAGGGAGACTTGGACAAACAATGGGTGTGGGGAGGAATTGGGGTGGCGCGTGGGGGTGGGGGTGGGGTGACAGGACAGACCGCATGGGGTTGGACAGGATGGATACGGAAGAAAACACTCAGCAAGGAAAAATTAGAGATATGGAAGGAAAGCTTGGTGTGGGTGGGGTGTGAGTTAACAAGGGTAGAAAAGATCATGGTTTTGGATTGGGGATATCTGTGATGGTGGTGAACAGCTGTCTTGAAGATCTGAAGGTAAGAATGGAATTGAAGACACTGGTGAAGTTGGTTCTACATGTGGGGAAAAAACAGAAATGAATCAATGGAGGTGAGCAGTGATTCAGTTTCTTGGAAGTGTCACCAGAAGGGACTTACTGGCAGAGCTTGTGCCCCCTGCAAAAAGCTCGGGAGGACAGAACATGGAAAGGACAAAGGGCGCAAGGGCATAAAGTAGGTGGTAGAAGACAGAGAAACCACCAACGTCTTCTGTCACATAAACTGAGCAATTTCAAGTCGGTATTGTCTTGCCTTGGGGAGGTTATTGAGGGTCTTCTTGGCCTTTTCATGTCTTGTACCGATCCAGTTTATTTTTGGCATTGCAAAATCTACCTCACACCATTGTTGGAGATCCTCAGCTTTTTTGCAATTTTATTGATTGTGTGCCCTCAATATGGCAGGGTTTGGATCTTCACACACTATTCTGTTGAATGTTGCTTCCTTGGAGCCATTCCAAACCCAATCGTAGAAGTTCAAGCAAGGAAACAAGCTGATGAAAACGAATTTCATATATTCACCAATTTGAAAATTTTATTGTGGTTTATTGTAATTCAGATTAATGTAACTGCTGTTGATTACTGAAGCAATTTATTATTATTATTAGGAATTTACACTGTTGTACAAAAATCCACAAACTGTTTCCTGCATATTTTGTTTGTGGAACGTGTATATTACTAGCACATGGTAATAAAATATGTACCGTAAAATGGGGGGAATAGGGACAGCAAGGTGAATAGGGACACAAACTGAAAAAAAGTTTGGAAACTTTTTTCGCTGAAAATTGATAACCATCCTGTTATGATAACAATCCTGAGTTTCCCACTTATTGGTAAATTGATAGCTCAGATGGATGCACATAATATGCACCCATAATATAAACCACGGTGCCAATGAAAAAAAAAATGAGATAAAAAGTTTCTCCAAACTGTCCCTATTTCTTGATTATTTTTTTTTTTGTATTAGTGACTGTCCCTATTCACCCGTAAAATGGGGTGAATAGGGACAGCCATAAAAATCCTATTTATTCCTATTTAACCCATATATGGGGTTAATAGGGACAATAAGTTGCTTTTAAAAAAAACAAGAGAACACTTTCAACCCAAATATCAACAAATCAGTATGGTTATCAATTTTCAGCGAAAAAAGTTTCCGAACTTTTTTTCAGTTTGTGTCCCTATTCACCTTGCTGTCCCTATTCACCCCATTTCACGGTAGAGGTAATCCTGTTTAAACACACCATTCATTCCATCAAATTTTTTTCTTTTGCCGCACGAGTTTTCAAGGCTGAATCGTGTTCTCACATTCAGGATTGATAAACAAACTCCATTTCACGTGTGCTCTACAAACATGTACTCCACAAGGGTAAAATGAATAAATAAATAAACACAGACGGGAGATTGCCGAGAGACATTTTTTCATTTTAATTTCATTCATCATTATTATACGGAAGTAAAGGTAATCCTGTTTAAACACACCATTCATTCCATCGGTTTTTTTTTTGCCACACGAGTTTTCAAGGCTGAATCGTGTTCTCACATTCAGGATTGATAAACAAACTCCATTTCACGTGTGCATGGACATGTAATTCACAAGTGTAAAATAAATAAATTAACACAGACGGGAGATTGCCGAGAGATATTTCTTCGTTCTTAATTTATAGGCTACTGTTTTTTTTTTTTTTTTTTTTTTTTGTATACTGAATCGAGGCTCGTGAAAGAGCTGACATTTACTTCACAAACAAATCAACCAGACAAACAAAATATATAAAAAGAGGGAGCGGAAGACAAGAGAATGGGAAGCACACAAACACTTGAGAGCACACAACATTTGAGAGCAGGGAGATGTATTGGAGGGAGAGGGCTCGGGGGGAGGAGGCGTGGGAAGGGGTGGGGGGGTGGGGGGTGGGAGAAGTATAAAACACAAGGACACCAAGGACTTCCAGGTCAGAAGTTGGTATTTCAAAAAGTGGAATTGGGGTGAAATTATCGGGGATAGAAAAGATCAAGGTTTTGGATGGGGGAAGATAAGTGATGGTGGTGAACAGCTGTTTACTGTGCACAGAAGAAGACTGTGTACCTCCTCCAGGTACTATTGAAGAATTCCTAATTCCTACGACTAAAACTCCAACAAAGAAAACTCCAAACTTGTTTCTCACACAAGGTTTATTAAAACTGTAGAGAGTTGTTACATAAACGTACTAATTCAAGATATTGACTGACTAATGAACCAACTAACTTAACGACACGTCGTTCTGCCGGTCGTCGCACTCCACAGTCTTCTTCTGTGCGCAGCTCCCCCCAGTTCCTTGGCCAGCGCTCTATATAGCAAAGGCCTCTTTCCTTATATGAGCATGGAATTCAGAATTCCGCATAGGGCCTTTCGGCTCAGACAGTGAGACATTTGCAAACCTCTGGTTTCTATCTTGAAGAGTTCCAAAAGCCTTTTTGGACAGCTGTTATCATTTAAAATGGTGAAGCACTTCTTATCTGTTCTCAATAGGTCATTCCCTCATGACCTGCCGGAACAGGTATGCACTTAGCTTTTTCTCCTCCAGGTTTCATTTCTACAGAGTTACACAGAAAAACACATTCTGGAAAAGATTGATATGAGAACAAATAATATACAAATATATTTGTATACTTCCACAATCCCTCAATTTTTTATTTTTGTTTATATTAATCATTAATCTAAACATCAACCTATTTAATATTCGAACCATAAATTTGGTAATCCAATTTTCCCATACATAAGGCATACACCGTCATTCTGGAAGAGTATGATCACAAAACATTTCTCTTTCCATATTGATAATGCAATTCACTTCATTTGCATAAAGCATACAACACTTCACCTTTACCAAAACACAATAATTTCAGTTCCCCATTTATAATAATAAAGCATCTGCAACATTTGGCAATACGTTTTGCTTCGACACAAATGTTGACTTTTTTGTTGAAAAGAAGGGGCTGATCACTCGTGTTTGAAATTCAAGTATGAAACTTTTTCTTCTGATGTCTTCATGGCACCTACACTATTTTGCGTAGGATTTTCTGCTATTGTGATAACTGGGCGGAGTCACAAACTGACCCTGCTCTGCATGTAACATCCTTGCCACTCTTGCTGTGAGCCATAGTAGATTTGAACAAGGCCTTCATCCAGTTGTCGTCAACTTGCCTCCTCACTCATCATGAGTATGGAGCAAGTGTTGATGTGATGTTGATTGGCCAGCAAGATGTGGAACAGGGATGCCGGATGCATCCACAATGATGTTGGGACCATGGTACTCAAGTTTTCCATGGTCCATACCTGGAGCAACCAGCAGAATCGTGCACAGCTGTTGTGGAGGAAAAGGCACAGCCGTTCGCTTGCAACTCCATGCTGGCTCCCCGGAAGTTGGTGAAGTAATAACACACGTCACCGTATCCCGTGGAAGTTGCAGGTAAAATGTCATCGTCCTGCAATTGCCGATGTGATGAATGTTCGAGGCATTCGAACAAAAGTAAGTGATCGCCCTTCTTTCATATGTTGCAGTGTGATCCAGGCCAATGGTCACATAAATTTTCCTTGGTGAAGGTAAGCATCCATCTCCAATCTTACAAAGGAGTATGTCTTCATCATTCTTTGAGAAGGAGGGTGTATGCCAAGATTAACTTCATTTTAGCCACAAATTTTCTTTCTCGAACTTCTTCCCAATTCCGTTAGCACTCCTTTTGGGATGTGATCTGATCTTATCCTTTTACTCAGCCATATCTGAATCTGCTTTCCACACACACTGAATCAGATAGGGTACATCTTATCATAAAATCACCATATTTTAACTAATCATATATTTCTTATAACAGTTTCACATTCAACCAGTTGTTGTTTTCCTTAAAACATTCAAAAGTTATATTCATTTATATGCGTCACACAAATAATATTCAAATCAGGTATATATTTTTACTACTAAACTAAGAATAACATTTAAAATTGCTTTCAAATCAATATCGTTTGAAAATTAAACTCATGCAGTTATTTTAACACTACTGCAAGGAAATTAATGCATTTATAATGAGTGTATATGATTAAAATCACAAACAGGAATATCTAATTCCCAACAAATCTTGCAAACAAGCAAACTATGCATAATGTATTATTATCATAGTCCTCACTTTTTTTTTCTTTTTTTTTTCTTTAACAGTGTAACTTGTGGTGATATGAGTTCACTGATCTGATAAAACTGACGCAATGCATAACATTTTCATTATGCCATCATCTTGCTCTACTGTGCGCATTTACAACATTACTTAATTCAATCTTTTAATCTCAGTATTATTCATATCATCATAAAATCTTTCTATCTTGGGTCCATATTTGTTTCCATTCTTATCAATCTCCTATGGTTTATCAATTTGTTCCAAAATACCGCAACCAAAGGTTTTAACCAAAGCTCTACCAAACTATTTCCAATTTGAACTCAAAATACTAGTGAAACAAAATTATTCGAAGAATTAACTTCAAGAGGTCTACAAATTCATTCTATAACCAGATCTAATTTTCCCCATCCCATAGTTTGCCTTGCCAAATGTCATATTATAACACTTTAATAAACCTTCAAAAAATGTTTCCCATCTCAACAAGTTCCCTTTTACAAATAGCCATGTGTAAATTACGTATTTAACTACAATTTCCTCTCAATTTGTTTGGCCTAAATGGCCACAAAAGTGGCTGCCAACATGCAGTACCTTTTTATCTACCAAGCAAGTGCTCGTCCACATAAGACCTCTACCAAAATGTTGTTTTTAAAAACAAAATGTAAAAATGTTGTTAAAAACAAATCTGGGATTTCTGATTACATGGATGCACACTCTCAGGACATTTCAGGCTGCTGTTAACAATCCACTATGATAAATTAATTCCTTTACCCACAATCAAATAATTAACACAAATTGAGGATATTATCCCTATCACATTCATTTATAGATTCATTATGTTGGATCTAATTTTTTTCTTTCCCACTGCTATAAGGAAGAACAATAGCTCTTATAAGTCTTTGTAATATCTCACTTAATTTACCCAGCATCGAAGAATTTATTTACTATCCATTCCCCTTCTGTTTACCAGTAACTTTGTTTAAACTCCATAACTTAATTTGGTGAATCCCATGTGTACAGCTACCACTTATTGAAACCCCTACTTTTGTAGAAAATATCCAAATAAGTGGTTTTACGCCCCCTTAACTGTTGCTCATCCATTTCTATGCAACTAGTGAATAATACTGACACCAGTATGCCAATATAGGTGTGCCAGATTAACAAATATGTTGCAGGTACAGTGGTACACGTAAAATCGCGTTCTGAGGTTAAATAACGTAACAGCGCGTTCATGTCTGCCCCTTGGTTTTAAGATTCACAATGCATTCCGTTTTAAAACTCACAATAGTTCAATTCAGCAAAATTTTCTTTACTATATTCCCATATCATCTATGCCTAAGACACATCCATACATACAGCACAATTTATATGCTGATAAAAGTCAAGTTTATATCTGTCAAAAATCCATGAGCAGAGTACTCTGGGAAGTCAGTGTAAGACTTCTTCCAAATTTGGCTAATTTTGTACTCCCTCATTTTTTTATGAAGCTCATATCCATAAATAGCTTTTATTCTCATATAAATTCTATCAAAAATGGAATCCCAAAACTACTGACAATTTTACTATTAATTAATGGCTGCTCATAACCCAGCACATCAAATCTTTATATTCCATCTCCCTTGACAAAAGAGATAATTTTCATAATCAAATTATATTTCTTTTTTATTTTACGAATTCTCTGGATATTCGATCCCATCCACATGAAACTATCTATTTCCAGACAAGCACATTTTCGGTTTCAACAATCTTGTAAGATTGACACACAAAAAAACAAAAACACAAACATTGACACACAAACATACACAAACCCAAGCATTATGTATATTTGTTTGCGTTGGAACCTATTAACAGATCAAGATGGGTGTCAATTTTATTTCAATTTCGTAAAATTTATCCTTTAATTTTAGAAACGCTATTACACAAATAGACAAAAAGTTTATTCTTAGAAAAACCCCTGTAATGTCACATTGAAATTACCCTTTTGATTCCCACAATAATTTATCCTAATTTGACAATACATCCATTTCCATGTCAGTTGACCACTGACCTATCAATCATGCAAAACAATAGTCCAAAATTCCCACCTGATGATCATGTGACGCTTGTCACTTGGTTTCCCAAAAATTTGCAAAGCAATGTTCCACACTTTTGTAAATTTAAAAAAATTGTTTTGCCCAAAATGCTCCCGAAAACCACATATACAATTGGCAAATATGAGGCTTCCAGAATTAACTCTAATTCTGGATCTTTTAATTCATGTTCCCAAAAAAATATCCAATTTTGGCATTTTAGCAATTAATTATTAATTCGCTAACAAGCAAAAAAATAAAAGTCATTCTTGCTCCGAAAACTATTCAGACACAAGAAGCATCAACAGTTATTCATGTTGGTCTAATGATCTAATCTGTTGAGGCCAGTCGTCATTTGGGATCTGCAGCAATGAAGGCCTACTCGTTATCTGAGGAACCGGTAAGCACTGGTACCCTTGATCTTGGTTTGTCCTATGAACTAGTCTTCCTATTTGAATATGGACAACGACGTTTCCAGTGTCCCATATTTCCACACTTGTAACATCGGTTTCTGTCATTGCCTGATCTGCCCACCTGCTCACTTGTATTGGTGGGCTGCATCTCTGGATCCCTGGGTTGCCACTGCGATCTTTGGTTATCTCCTGAACCATTAAAAAATTATCTGTACTGTTCTTTTTGGGGAGACAAATGGGAATCAGATGG
Organism: Myxine glutinosa; assembly: GCF_964187855.1. NCBI lineage: Eukaryota > Metazoa > Chordata > Myxini > Myxiniformes > Myxinidae > Myxine > Myxine glutinosa. The sequence goes on from NC_136263.1 coordinate 127,953,346, forward strand.
GACAACTGTCACTTTTATTCCTATTTTCGAGGGCAGTTGTGCATTTATCTCCTGCAATGTATCCTGTATTCTTTTTATTTTAAGTTCTAGGTCCATTATCTGTTCTTGCTGTTCCCATTTCCTGGATTCAACATCCCAATAATGGAATGCAAGCCAGTCTACTGTTAAATTATTATTCTACTGTTAAACTGTTAAATCGGTCTACTGTTAAACCAGTCTACTGTTAAATCGATATCTGCGCATGCGCAAGATTGGTCGTCACGTCTCTTCAAAGCTGTCCCCGCGCGCATGCTTTCGAAGTTAAGTAATTTTTCACAATTGTGTTTTTGTCGAATCTGTATCTTTCTTTCGGTGTATGTACCGATTGGGGTGACTTTAATAGGTTTCTCGGTGTTGGTTTTTCATACCTGTGCACAGAATCGTCGGTTTTTTCGTATCGTGTATTCTGAGGCCTAGTGTAGTACTAGTAGGCTACCGTGTCAGCCCTTGGCTTGAGGCTTTTGTTTTTGTGTCAGCGGTTCTTCGATCGTGCTGCAATTACTTTCAGTCTCTGTTTTTCACGGTATTTTCACCCAATACTTCCTTGTTTTAAAATCTCAAAAAAAAAACCAAAAAAAATATTTTCCTTCTCTGTTCTTATCCGTTTGTTCGTTCTTATTTGTTCGTTCGTTCTTCGACCACGTTGTTCGTGATCACGTGATCACGTTGTTAAAAAATGTTTCATCTGTCCCCTGAAGAACTTTATTTTGTCATATTCTATAACACCTTTTTCTTCTTCTTCTATAAAAGAATGCTTTCGACTTGCTCACCAAATCTATTCATTCCAAAAAAAAATTCCATCTCTTACAGTGCATCTTTCATTCATTCCCTAAACTCTCCAGAACTCCACCCATCCTTCAGCATCCTCAAATGTATTGTTACAGACGCGGTTGTGGATGTTGGTTTACCGAGCGGTTTGGTATGACCGCGTCTGCACAGTTTACCCGATTATACTCGAACGTTGGCCGAGTCACGCTACGCTAAATCAATTGAGGAAAGGACACAACGGCTGGGTTAAATGACACGACACCAGGGGTACAGTTCTCAAGACCTCCGGAGGAGGTTATAATATTTCGGAACGTTGAGATTACAAGGACAAGAGGGACAGCATAGGAAGGTAGGCACTTAAATACGGTCTTATAGTAACCCCGACAGACCACAGATAAACAGGACAAGACTGACTCACACCGGGATTGATGGCAAGGAAGGGCAGGTAGTCGGTGGACAGCACAAGGTGCACCTTGTGCTCAGGGACAGGATAGCGCGGCCCAAAAGATGCAGGGAGGTCTCTCAGCGCTCGGAGGTGGCGTCTGGTTCTCTTCACTTCAAGCTCGGGGCGCATCTGACGTCACGTCCGGTAAGTGGCTGCGTATATCCGGCGGGGAGTGACACGCCCTCGGCTCGTTAGCTCCGCCCCAGATGGAATCGGCCCGCCGCTTCTTATTGGGTGCTGGGGGTTACCGGGCTCCGCCCTTGACGAGGGGCCGACAGTCAGCCCCTTCGTGGTAACCCCGCCGGAGCACATGGGCAATGGCGGCTAACCAAGCCGGGGTGAGGACGCACACTCCCCGCGCGCTGTTGTTGTAGTTGTTGTTGTTGTTGTTGTTGTTGTTGTGGTTTCATGAGGAAGATGGGAGGAGGTATGGGGAGGTCCTAAACTCACTACTGGTGCCATACAATCACATTCTGGTGCAACGAAGAGTCAGAATTAATGGAAACGAGTCCTTAACTGACATAGACTAAGAATAACTAGCAAGATGTCCGAAAGTTGTCTACGTGAGATGCGGTGGACCTGGGCACGACATTTAATGGGGGAAAAAGGGGAAGGTCGGTTCTACAGAGTGTTGTTTACAGACAATGGGACTAGGGAATGGGGGATTGGGGATAGTTGGGGAGTATTGGGGAAATAGGGGAATATTTACAAGCGGATATGGAGGCCAAATCCCATATCCGCAACATTGGTCTCACTCCCCCGATTCTGACCCCCTCTATCTGCTGCCCCATTTGTTTAACTTCCCTTTCCGCTTGGTCCCTCATGTCCCTCAATTTGCCTTCCATCCTGTTTTCTAACCCCTCTAACCCCTTTTGCATCCCTTCCATTTGATTCTCTTGAGCGGCCATTCTGTTTTCTACCCCCATTAACCCATTTCTCACCTCTTTTATCCCGTTGTCTAACCCCTCACCGGTACCCCTCGCTTCGTCCCTCCTTACCCCCATTTGGTTTCCCATTACCCCCAATTGGCCCTCCAATCGCTCACTATCAGCCCTCAATCCCACAATTTGGTTTCCCAATTGCTGACTATTAGCCCTCATCTCGTCCTTCATTTCTTCACCCGACTTAACCATAAAGGCCTTTATTTGTTCCATAAATAGGCCCCAATCCATCGGCGGCGCTACCACGGTCGCGGGCGCGGTCGCCGTGGCCATGTGTGAGGCGCCATTTTGCGCGCCCGCCACCTCGTGCGTGACGACGCTATTTTGCGAATCTGCTACCCTCACTGCTTCGCTCTCCTCTTGTCCCTCATTTTGGTCCTGGATCGACCCTGCCTCACTCCCTACTACCGGAACCCAGCCGTCTTGGTCTGCCATAGCGCGACTTTCAAAATTCGGGTTTTTTTTTTTTTTTTGTAAAACACAATCAAATTTCGCTGTTATAATTTCGAGCGCGTGAAACGCGCTCCGGATCGAATCCCACTTCCCGACACCAAATGTTACAGACGCGGTTGTGGATGTTGGTTTACCGAGCGGTTTGGTATGACCGCGTCTGCACAGTTTACCCGATTATACTCGAACGTTGGCCGAGTCGCGCTACGCTAAATCAATTGAGGAAAGGACACAACGGCTGGGTTAAATGGCACGACACCAGGGGTACAGTTCTCAAGACCTCCGGAGGAGGTTATAATATTTCGGAACGTTGAGATTACAAGGACAAGAGGTATAGCATAGGAAGGTAGGCACTTAATCACGGTCTTATAGTAATCCCGACAGACCACAGATAAACAGGACAAGACTGACTCACACCGGGATTGATGGCAAGGAAGGGCAGGTAGTCGGTGGACAGCACAAGGTGCACCTTGTGCTCAGGGACAGGATAGCGCGGCCCAAAAGATGCAGGGAGGTCTCTCAGCGCTCGGAGGTGGCGTCTGGTTCTCTTCACTTCAAGCTCGGGGCGCATCTGACGTCACGTCCGGTAAGTGGCTGCGTATATCCGGCAGGGAGTGACACGCCCTCGGCTCGTTAGCTCCGCCCCAGATGGAATCGGCCCGCCGCTTCTTATTGGGTGCTGGGGGTTACCGGGCTCCGCCCTTGACGAGGGGCCGACAGTCAGCCCCTTCGTGGTAACCCCGCCGGAGCACATGGGCAATGGCGGCTAACCAAGCCGGAGTGAGGACGCACACTCCCCGCGCGCTGTTGTTGTAGTTGTTGTTGTTGTGGTTTCATGAGGAAGATGGGAGGAGGTATGGGGAGGTCCTAAACTCACTACTGGTGCCATACAATCACATTCTGGTGCAACGAAGAGTCAGAATTAATGGAAACGAGTCCTTAACTGACATAGACTAAGAATAACTAGCAAGATGTCCGAAAGTTGTCTACGTGAGATGCGGTGGACCTGGCCACGACATTTAATGGGGGAAAAAGGGGAAGGTCGGTTCTACAGAGTGTTGTTTACAGACAATGGGACTAGGGAATGGGGGATTGGGGATAGTTGGGGAGTATTGGGGAAATAGGGGAATATTTACAAGCGGATATGGAGGCCAAATCCCATATCCGCAACAGTATTTTTGACTCGAATGTCTCAAGAAACTCATTTTGCAATAAATGTTCGTTTCCCATTAATCGTACACTTTTCAAAATCCAATCTCACCCCTTCCCTCCAAATCTTCCCCATCACCCATCTCTTTCAAATCTTCCCACTTGCCCCTCCCCCCCAAATCTTCCCCATCACCCATCCCTTTCAAATCTCCCCCCCTGCCCCTTCCCTCCTAAACTCCCCCCACACCCCTCCCCTCCGAGACTCTCCCTCACTCCTCCCCTCCTAGACTCCCCTCTCACCCCTCGTCCTCAAAGCGTCCTCCCCGCTTCTTCCCCCTTCCAACTTTCACCTTCTTCTCCCTCAACCTTCTGCCTCACTCTTCCCCCTCCTCAAATAACACCTCACTGTGCCTCACCCAATCACCATCAAACCTCTTGTCCACCCCATTCTTCCCTTTCTCCAAGCTATTCTGTAATCTCTGACACACCTTCAACAGCTCTCCCTACCTCTTCCTCCTCTTCCACATCTTACCCTACCGCTCCCCCCCCCCCCCCCCCCGTTCTGTATCCGATGCTCCCCCTTCCTCTTCCTTAACAGTATGGACCTCAAACATCCGGGGCGTTCGCTCAAACTTAACTGATCTCTCCATACAGGTTGCTTCTGACAAACCAGACGTGATCTGCTTAACAGAAACTTTCCTCCTTCATGATGTCTCTGATTCCTTGGTATCTTTCCCAGGTTACTCCCTCCTCCGGTATGATAGACCTGGGCCTCGTCCTGGAGGTGGGGTTGCTATCTTTATAAAAAAACTCTTCCTCACTCGTCCTGCACTGCCCTCTCTCCACCTCACCCCCAGGAATACCTTTGGCTTTGGCTTCCCCTTCGCTCCCACCTTTTGTTCATATGTGTGTTGTACCGTCCACCAAACAGTGATGACTCCATCTACATCTCGCTGTCTGATAATATGGACCAACTTCTATCTACCCATCCCAACTCTCTCTTCCTCATATGTGGTGATTTCAACTGTCACCATGCCAGTTGGCTGGGGGTGGGTACCTCTCTCACCAGCCATGGCTCTTCAGCAAAGGACTTCTGTGACTCACTGGGACTGACACAATCTGTCAATTTCCCAACCCGGATCTCAGTCAACGGAGCAGCATCTTCTCTTCTGGACTTGGTTATGACTAACTTCCCTGAAAATGTCTGCTGCTCTTCTTCTGCTCCAATCGGCTCTTCTGATCATGTGCTTGTTAAAGTGGACATCTCTCTGACCATTCTCAGAGAGCCTCCTCAGCGTCGACGAGTCTGGCATTTCACTCAGGCCAACTGGCACGGTCTTCAAGCAGCCATCAATCATCTGGACTGGTCTCCAATCTCTACTGCCTCTGACATCAACTCATCCTGGGAATTCTTCCAAAGTAAATTACTCTCTTTCATGCACAGATTTATCCCATCTCGTCTTCAGTTGTCATACCCTTCCTCCCGTCCATGGTACACGGAATCTTGTGGTGAGGCTGTTGCCCAGAAACAACTTGCGTTCGTCTCCTGGAAAGCAAATCCAACGGAAGGAAATCTCATTTCCTTTCACAAAGCCCGAAACAAGTGTGTGTCCACCCTCAGGAGAGCCAGGAAACAATATCTCTGCATTCTCAGGACCGAACTCTCTTATCTGTCTCCCTCTTCCAAATCCTGCTGGCGTCTGGTCAAATCTGTTTCTGGTGTTTGTTCCCCTCCATCCCCTCCCTCACCTCAAATGGCCACACGGCTGACTCCGCACGTGAAAAAGCTGAATGCCTCAACTCTGTGTTTGCCTCTAAATCTTGTGTCCCAAACCCATCCCTCTCTGTACCCACCGTACCCAGTCGTACCCAGCTGCTCCTGGACTCTGTGTCCTTTCCTCCTGACAAGGTGGAAAGGTTTCTGTCAACCCTCGACTCTGATTCTGCAACTGGACCTGACGGCATCAGCCCACGGGTCCTAAAATCATGTTCTTCTGCTCTTTCACTCCCTCTCTCTGTTCTCTTCACCCTCTCTTTTGCGTAAGGTCATCTTCCATCTGCTTGGAAATCTGCCAACATCACTGCTTTGCACAAAAAAGGTGCAAAAACAGATCCCAGCAACTACAGACCAATCAGCCTTCTCCCAATTATCAGCAAAGTCATGGAATCCATCATTGCTTCAGATATGAAATCTTTCCTCTTCTCCAATGGCTTGATCTCTGATCATCAATTTAGTTTCAGACCTGGACACTCCACTCTGGACATGCTGCTTCTCCTTTCTCAACAATGGATGGAGGTCCTCAATGCCAAACAGGAAATTAGAGCAGTCTCCCTTGACATATCACGTGCCTTCGATACGGTCTGGCACCCCGCTCTGCTCACCAAACTCTCCTCTTTTGGTATCCATGGAAATCACCACGCATGGCTGGCGGACTTCCTCTCTAGTCGTAGTCAACATGTGGCCCTGAATGGGTTTCTCTCATCTCCTCTTCCTGTTCAGGCTGGAGTTCCCCAAGGCAGTGTTCTGGGCCCTGTGCTTTTTCTGGTCTTCATCAATGATATCTCTGACTCTCTTGAAAATCCTCTCTATCTCTTTGCTGACGACTCTACTCTCTGTCGCTCCATTCTTCATCCCTCAGATCGGCAGTCTGCAGCCTCCTCACTCTCTGCAGACCTTGACAAAATCACAGACTGGGCAAACAAGTGGAACATGTCTTTCAATCCTGACAAATCTCACACTCTTACGATGTCTCTCCGAAAAGACCGACTGGACAACCCTCCCATCCACTTTCTGAATATTCCTCTCCAAGAAGTTCTGTCACTCAAGCTTTTGGGTCTCACTATCTGCCATGATCTTTCCTGGGAAAACCACATTTCAAATCTGGCCTCCAAAGCCAGTTGCCGACTGGGCATCCTCCGTCGTGCGAAGTCCTTCCTTGGCACACCTGAGCTCCTCACCACATACAAGGCTTTCATCCGCAGCTCAATGGATTACTGCTCTCCCCTCTGGGCTGGTGCTCCTGCCTCACAACAAGCTCGCCTTCACGCTGTTGAAACCAAAGCATTCAGAATCATTGGAATCTCCCGCGATGAAGCTAACTCCAAGGGCCTATCACTCACTCACCGCAGGCAGGTTGGTGGTCTTTCCGTCTTCTACCAACTCCTCTCTGGCCTTGCCCCCCCTGCTCTCTCTGGGCTCTGTCCCGCAAATATTCCTACAGGTCGCACAATATCTGCCTGCAACCGTCTTATGGTTAAACTGCCAAAATCAAGACTCTCTGCTCACCTTCACTCCTTCATTCCTCTTTTCTCCCGCCTCTGGAACAAACTCCCTCTCTCTCTTCAATCCCACTCCACCCGCCAAGTCTTTAAAACAGCTGTTCACCACCATCTCTTATCTTCCCCCATCCAAAACCTTGATCTTTTCTACCCCCGCTAATTTCACCCCAATTCCACTTTTTTGAAATACCAACTTCTGTCCAGGAAGTCCTTGGTGTCCTTGTGTTTTATACTTTTCCCTCCCCCCCCCCCCCTTCCCATGCCTCCTCCCCCCGGGCCCTCTCCCTTCCACACATCTCGCTGCTCTCGGATGTTGTGTTTGTGTGCTTCCCCTTTTCCCCATCTTGTCTTCCGCTCCCTCTTTTTGGGTATTTTGTTTGTCTGGTTGATTTGTTTGTGAAGTAAATGTGAGCTCTTTCACGAGCCTCGATTCATTATACAAAAAATATATATATAATAATTCTGTTGCTTCCTGGGTTTCAATTCTTGTCCTAATCCCTCCAATCGACTTCGTTCAAATGTACCATCTCTTGGAAACTCCTTAGCATGTCCCTTTGTCCACAAATACCAATTTTCAACCTCTCTAATAGCCTCTACACCATAACGGTCGTATATATAATATGCACAAGTACCTTTTTGTGGAATATCTGGTTGTCCTTGTGTATTCTTGCAGGCTCCATTCCCCATTCTGCCTGTATTAACTAAATGTAACAAAAATTTCGCAAGTCCTTTTTATATCGTTCTGTAAAGGCTTACCTTCGACCTGGAATGGTCTCCTCGTCGACCTTCACAGTGGATATCCTCATCGGGCCACCATCTATTGAAGAATTCCTAATTCCTATGACTAAAATTCCAACAAAGAAAACTCCAAACTTGTTTTAAACACAAGGTTTATTAAAACTGTAGAGTGTTGTTACATAAACGTACTAATTCAAGATATTGACTGACTAATGAACTAACTAACTTAACGACACGTCGTTCTGCCGGCCGTGGCACTCCACAGTCTTCTTCTGTGCGCAGCACCCCCCGTTCCTTGGTCAGCGCTCTATATAGCAAAGGCCTCTTTCCTTATATGAGAATGGCATTCAGAATTCCGCACAGGGCCTTTCGGCTCAGACAGTGAGACATTTGCAAACCTCTGGTTTCTATCTTGAAGAGTTCCAAAAGCCTTTTTGGACAGCTGTTATCATTTAAAATGGTGAAGCACTTCTTATCTGTTCTCAATAGGTCATTCCCTCATGACCTGCCGAACAGGTATGCACTTAGCTTTTTCTCCTCCAGGTTTGATTTCTACAGAGTTACACAGAAAAACACATTCTGGAAAAGAATGATATGAGAACAAATAATATACAAATACTAGTGGGGTCACCCGTGGGAATCCCACGGGCATGGACGTGTGTGACATTTCGACATATTGAGTTAGATGCTGCACCTGCACATTCAGTTTCACAAAATGGGTACTGGCAATTTATTAGATGCACAAATGATGTAATCTACACAATGTATTTACTTCTGATAACATGTGAATGCATGTGCGTGCACACCCACACACACATAGACACACACATATACACACACAAACACACGTACACCCGCACACGTACACACACACACACACACACACACACACACACACACACATGTATACACACACATACACACACACACATACATACATACATACACATGCAGACACACACACACACATATATATATATATATATATATATATATATATATATATATATATATATATATATATATATATATATTGTTACGGACGCGGTTAAAGATGTTATTTTGACCGAGCGGTGGTATGACCGTGACCGAACAGTTATTCCCCGACTCTAACACCCGATTTACCCCAAACTTTGGCTGGATCGCGCCACCGCTATTCAATCAGGAAAACTCTAAAGCGACCGAATACAAAGAGGAAAAAGGAATAAGACGAGAAGACGTACAGAAGAGTAATTGGATTTATTATTTACACATATAATCAAGAAGAAAGCAGTCACGTTTATTTACAGACGAGATTAGATACACAGTGCAACGCTAGCTTACCTACAGTCTTAACTAACCCAGGGACAAGACAAAAGACAGACTACGAGCACACTTACACGGGGAATGATGATAGGACTGGCGGGAGATGGATGGCTGGCAGGATAGGGAGGTCCAACTAGTTCTGCAGCTGATCGACTCGTGGGCAGCCGCCGCTCCTTCGCGGCCCTGCTCCAAACTGCCGTCCAGGCCTCACGCTGCTGTGGCTGCAGTTTCGGTGGCTCCAGCTGCAGCAAATGCAGTTTCAGTGGCTCGAGCTGCAGCAAGTGCAGTTTCGGTGGCTCGAGCTGCAGTGAGTGCAGTTTCCGTGGCTCGAGCTGCAGTTCAACCCTGGACTTCTTCTCGCCTCGCTGTAATGGTTCCTCTCCCGTCTCTGTAAAAGCTCATCTCTCTTCTGCCGCTTGGGAAACGCCCTGCCGTGGGTTATATAGGCCCCACCCCTCAACCTTCGCGAACCTCCTCGATGTTTCTCTCCACACCCTCCCCAAGTCCAACCCCCTGCCCGTGGCTGGCTGAGTGGGGCCGACCCACTCCTCCCCTCCATGACGAGGTGGGGACCCGCCCTTCTTCCCCAACCCTGCCTCGTGGTCAATGGCGGCAATTGGAGCAGAGGTAGTTTCCAATCGACGAAAAGGGGGAATGGAGGTTTTGGGAATGGGAATGAAGGGAATCTATCTCTTTCACTTGGTGCAATGGAGTACTTCTATTAATGGGAGACACAGCCTTACCCTAAAACACAGAATAAGATATAACTATCGAACAGGGGTATTCTATGATTGGCTGACGTGTATGCTTGTGGACTAATTATGGGACGCCCTTTTGACCTTTACACAGCTCCGGAGGCAGGAGGCGCAGAATAACCAATAATAATAATAAAGCACACAATAAAAAAAATACAGTCCTCATATCTGCAACACTGCACCCTCCTCCTCTTAGGCACGTCCCGGGCCTACAACTTTTATTTAGTGTGACACGTAGGTGTAGTTCCCTCTACTTTTAACCTGACCCTGAGTGCGACAGTTTTTTAAAACATAAATAAATGTGTCCCGCTGCTCCATTGCACCCTGCCTAACAGACTTACGCCCACTGTTAACCGAATTGCAGAATTGGTCTTCAAACTACACACTGACGGTGGGGAGCATTATTTACAATGACTCTGCTTTTATTTACAAGACTAACCCAGGACCTGTAATTGTTCTTTCTGGGGGGGAGACAGTCTGCTCTGCATCAATGCACCATTAAAGCACCCAAAAACGCACCAACACACACCCAAGCACCAATCGGTGCAGTCACCATTGTTCAAGAAAATAAAACCAACAACCCCTAACCCTGCAGGTGATCTCTTGCTCTTCGGCTCCCTCTGCTGGTTATTATTATTTGTTCTTCCAGATGTTGTCATTTCATTTTCTTACTGGCGGCCTATTTGCAATAAAGTGTGCCCAACGTGTCCATTTTATTTTCTTTATTTATGGCCCACAGGGCCGACTACGTGTGGTTCACCTGTGGGGCATCGGTGCCCTGTGGCCAAGGTCCGCCAGCAAGATTTCGGGCCCTCATGGCCGGTTCCAGCAGAGGGGCCATGCCCCAACCCATGGGGTCCATCAGTGGTGCTCGGCCACAGACATGTGGTCCATAATGTGGTGCATCGATGCAGACAGCTGGTTCTGAGAGTGCCGGGCGCACAATGGCCGACTCACGCACGCTCCCCTCGGCGCCCAATGGCGCACAGGTCATGTGGGAGACAAAAGAGACAAATGAGCGAGGGGTAAGGTCACAAGGGTACACATCAATAAGGCAATGCAAGGCGAAATGCGTACGGAGGGCGAAGTGAGAAAGCTCGTCCCTACCGTACGTCACCCCCCTGTCACCTACACTACCCTTGCCCTTACCCCATATGTACAAAATCTACACATTACCAATCCGTCGCTACTGTCACGTCTCCCCATATTTCCTCTATACCAAATTTGTCACCACAATCCCTCTAACCAAAATTTGCCATCACCCAATTCATCATCAATCCTCATAAGGAGGAAGAGATGGAACATCAAGCACAATGTCACACCCACGTCATGATGCGTCTCACATTCCAAACATTTGCACAGTAAAAAATAATCAAAACATGGCATGGTGTGGAGTACCTGTCACCTCAGGTGAGTGGATGCAGATGGTGCGAGGAGATCCTTCATCCTAACTATCCTCTAAATGATTTTAACACACTTTACACTACCCGGGGTCTCTCCCTGCCAATCCATTGGCCACTTACACTATGGGTTCTAAAAACCAATTCCCATTGACCAAACTGTGGTGCTTCTCAATTTGGGGTCTCACTCCCCCGATTCATCTCCCGGTGCCCTTGCACAATTTCTGGGCTGTGACGTGTAGCTCTCCCAGCAGGTCTACCCACCTGCACACCTCCACCACTGCAGTTGCCACCCGAGCTTACCTAGCTCCTCACCCTAACCTAACTAACTGGGGAAGGCCCCTCCTGGCTCTGTCACCCCTTGGTGCCCTCTGGCACTGGGCTACCCGGGTCCGTCCTCCGGATCCTCGGGCCCCATCCACAACTACCGGCTCCCAGAGCCCACCTGCGGCCTCACCTGGCCGACATCCTCACAGTGGTGGAGTGCCCAAACCAACTACACACACTAACAGGCTACACGCCCAGCCATTTCCACAACACTAATGCACCCATCCAAATACCATTCTTTCACCTCGCACCACAGATGCCAATATCCCACCACAATTTACCTATACCCTCTACCTAACATTTAAACTACCCGCCCCGGGTATTCGTGATGGGGGTCCACTCTTCCCCCATTCACACCTTCGCACCATCCACTCCACTCCATTGTTTCCACCATACTCACTCCACGACCATCCATTCCAATACTCCAGATATTCCACACTACCATTTATTCCACATAGCCACATACACCTGTTCCTCATACCTGTTGTTGCACACCGGTGCAATCACACCTGGTGCCACCTGCACCCTCCTCCTCTTCCTGGACCATTTGGTCAGCACAATACACAATCACCTTCACTCACTCATACACTGCTCCACACACCTGTCCAGTTGCACATCTGTGCAATCTCACCTGTTCAATCCTCAAACACATGGCATCATCTCATCTAACAACTCCCCTCTGAAACTTGCGCTTCCCAGTCACCCCTTTAAACTATTGCGCTCCCACGTCATTATCATCCACACTAAACTACCTGCGTCCCCACTACAGGTATCAGTCACTAACTAACCTTAACGTTACCTAATGTCATCTTCGCTAGATCCCTACACACGATATATCCTAACCCTCCCGGGCTAGTTTTCACTGCCATCAACCCCATAAGCTAGTGCTCCTTTGCCCCCCCCCCCCCCTGTGAGGGATGACAGAGTTGCCATCCCACCACATCGGGGAGGTCCCACTATCAATTTTGCTCGTCCAATTTCCACAAATCAAAAATTTTGCCAATCATCTGCCAATCACCGTACCAATCATCAAATTTCGCCTTTTTCTAATTTTGGGTCCAAAACACTAACCTCATCACCCGTCTACTTATTAGATCCTCTCGGTGCGCCAATTCACGTCTACAGCCTGGCTTCGTACAGCCGAGCAATGAACGCGGGTTCTTTGGTGCCGGCGGCTGGATGCTTCCGGCACTCGGTGCAGGGACGGGGGCTTACCCGTGCCGAGATCCCACGCACCACCTCGGCGCGGAGCCATCCAATTGCCCGATCTCGACCTGCCGGAACGTCTCAATAAAAAGTGGTCGCCATGACGACCCTTCCTATCGGGCTGCCCGCTCCGCCTAGTGGAGCACGGACGCGGCCGTTCCAAGCGAGGCCCAGCGTGGATCGCGTACGGCGGTCCTTCTGAACCCGCCGTGGCTCGGATCCCCGCTGGTTCTCGCGGCACGCGAAGCCCGGCACGCACCGAGGGCCCGATTCGGCTATAAGTCGCTCTAACCGCTAACCCGGTTTCCGTCGATGCCTCACCTGCATGCTTACACGCATACGCTACCCCTTTCTTGCTCATACATCCAGCTATTCCCATGCTCCTCGTCATTGCACCTTCTCTTACACACCTCGGTACACTCATTCCGCTCCCAGACTTGGTCACACACCTGACCACCGAACACCTTTGCACACACTCGTCGCTCGCACACCTGACCAACACACCTCTTCGCGCCCCTTCCTCGGTCACCTCCTCTGTGACAATCACAGGTGTGCTCTCACTCGCACACCCAACCACGTGCCTCACTACTAATTCCAGCGTGCATTCCCATACACGCTCTACCATTCCAGGTGTACATCCTCCCTCACCTGTCACAACCAACTCACGCTCCGTGTCACTCTCACTACTTTCACCACCACCCTTGACAGCGCACTCACCCTTACTCTCGACAGCGCACTCTTTCCTCATGCACCTGCCCGTTGCACACCTTTCTCGCGCATCCTCTTGCGCACACTCTCCCGTTACATCCTCTGTAACACTCATCACAGGCGTGCATGCTTCCGTTACAGCCTCTGTAACACTCACCACAGGTGTGCATTCCCCCTCACTCTTGACAGCGCACTCTTTCCCCATGCACCCGTCCGTTACACACCTTTCTCGCGCATCCTCTTGCGCACACTCTCCCGTTACATCCTCTGTAACACTCATCACAGGCGTGCATGCTTCCGTTACATCCTCTGTAACACTCCTCACTACGCGCTTCCATGTGCTCCCTCACACACGCGCTACAACCAACTCACTCTCGACGGCACACTCACTCCTCGGCGCGCACTTTTTCCTCACACACCCCATGGTCGGACATTTCGCACACCAGAGCTGTCGCACACTTCACCAACGGCCTCTCACGAAAACCCGGGTCCACATCAACCCCCAAGCCGACTGAAGCTCCCCTCACATCATGTACATTTCCACTTATATCGCCACTCACCTTGGCACCTCTTCGTCGCACCTCTTCTGCCACCTGCAAACTCTTTATTTGGTTAGTGAGCAGCACATCATGAGTTGAGCACCGACCTTGTACATATTCCATCACCTCCTCCTGGATTTCTCTCTTAGTTTCTGTCCGTCTCTTCTTAATTTCACTCACCTCTTCTTCCACTTCCTCTAATTTTTGCTTCACCTCTTTTATTTCCCGGTGCGTCTCCTCAAGTTCGTCCACTAAGGCTACCGTGACCGTCTCTATGTGCATCCTCACCTCTCGGTCCTTTGTCTCCATTACCTCTGTCACCTCGTCCAACCTCATTGTCAGTCCCTCACGTACCATCTGACATTGCCTCTGTGTCGCTATTAAGTCATTTTTAATTTCTTTTTGTGTCGCCTTTAACCCTCCTAGTACCGCAGTGTTCTTTTGAACCTGCTCCACTAACTCCGTCTGTCCCTCTGTCAGCTGTTCCACCTCCTCCGTCAGATCTTCTATTCCCCCTTGTAACTTTGCCGTCCCATTTCTCACCTCTTTCTCTATACGCTTTTCGCCTCGCTTTACCTCCTCGCGTACCCCCGAGACCTCCTCACTTACACCTCGTCGTATCTCCTCCTTCATCTCCTCCCTCTCTTTTGTAGATGCTACCCTCATCCGTCCCAATTAATCCCTCTGAGCATCCAATTTACTTTCTAACCCGATTTTCACCTCCTCTATCTGGTTCCCCATCTGTTCGATTTCCCGGGCGGATTGCTCCCCTATTTCCCGCAATTTGTCTTCCATTCTATTTTCTAACCCCATTAACCCATTTTTCACCTCTTTTATCCCGTTGTCTAACCCCTCAAATTTAGCTTCTAGCCGTTCCCCCATTTCTCCCATTTTGCCCCCCATTTCGCCCCTCATTGCCCCCATTTGCTCACTCTGAGCCTCCATCCGGTTCCCCATTTCGCTCCCCAATCGCTCACTATCAGCCCTCATTACCCCCATTTGCTCACTCTGAGCCTTTATACTGTTTTTCAAACCTCCAATTTGGTCTCCCATTTGTCCCATAAGGGCCCTCATTTGCAGGAAAAAAAGGTTCGAATCCACCAGCGTCGCTGCTACGGTCGCGGGCGTCGTGGCCATGTGCGAGGCGCCATTGTGCGCGCCCGTAACCTCGTGCGCGAGAGCGCCATTTTGTGCGTCTGATACCCCCTCAACCACATCGCCAATGTTCTCCTCCTCTCCTTCCTCCACATACATTTCCCCGAGGTCCTGGGTCGATTCCACCCCGTCTATCTCTAGCTCACCCACCGGCATCCGATCGCCTTGACCAGCCATGGCGCGATTTCAAAATTCGAGTTTTTGTAAAACATCACAAATTTCCAGCAGCTTGTAATTTTGAGCGCGTTAAGCGCGCTTCGGGTCTGTATCTCACTCCCAGACACCAATTGTTACCGACGCGGTTAAAGATGTTATTTTGACCGAGCGGTGGTATGACCGCGACCGAACAGTTATTCCCCGACTCTAACACCCGATTTACCCCAAACTTTGGCTGGATCGCGCCACCGCTATTCAATCGGGAAAACTCTAAAGCGACCGAATACAAAGAGGAAAAAGGAATAAGACGAGAAGACGTACAGAAGAGTAATTGGATTTATTATTTACACATATAATCAAGAAGAAAGCAGTCACGTTTATTTACAGACGAGATTAGATACACAGTGCAACGCTAGCTTACCTACAGTCTTAACTAACCCAGGGACAAGACAAAAGACAGACTACGAGCACACTTACACGGGGAATGATGATAGGACTGGCGGGAGATGGATGGCTGGCGGGATAGGGAGGTCCAACTAGTTCTGCAGCTGATCGACTCGAGGGCAGCCGCCGCTCCTTCGCGGCCCTGCTCCAAACTGCCGCCCAGGCCTCACGCTGCTGTGGCTGCAGTTTCGGTGGCTCCAGCTGCAGCAAATACAGTTTCAGTGGCTCGAGCTGCAGCAAGTGCAGTTTCGGTGGCTCGAGCTGCAGTGAGTGCAGTTTCGGTGGCTCGAGCTGCAGTTCAACCCTGGACTTCTTCTCGCCTCGCTGTAATGGTTCCTCTCCCGTCTCTGTAAAAGCTCATCTCTCTTCTGCCGCTTGGGAAACGCCCTGCCGTGGGTTATATAGGCCCCACCCCTCAACCTTCGCGAACCTCCTCGATGTTTCTCTCCACACCCTCCCCAAGTCCAACCCCCTGCCCGTGGCTGGCTGAGTGGGGCCGACCCACTCCTCCCCTCCATGACGAGGTGGGGACCCGCCCTTCTTCCCCAACCCTGCCTCGTGGTCAATGGCGGCAATTGGAGCGGAGGTAGTTTCCAATCGAAGAAAAGGGGGAATGGAGGTTTTGGGAATGGGAATGAAGGGAATCTATCTCTTTCACTTGGTGCAATGGAGTACTTCTATTAATGGGAGACACAGCCTTACCCTAAAACACAGAATAAGATATAACTATCGAACAGGGGTATTCTATGATTGGCTGACGTGTATGCTTGTGGACTAATTATGGGACGCCCTTTTGACCTTTACACAGCTCCGGAGGCAGGAGGCGCAGAATAACCAATAATCTATCTATAATTCCAGTAATCTCTGTGTGTATGTTTGTTTGTATGTTTGTATGTTTGTATGTTTGTCTGTGACCGCTGTTTCTCGACAACTACCGGTCCGATATACTTGAAACTTGCCAGGTATATTGCTGGGGACCCGAGGATGTGCCTTTTCAAGGTTTTAAATTAATCGCAGAAGTAGTTACCGAGCTATGTCCAAAAAACGATTCAACCAATCAGAGAGCAGCGAGCTATCACGTGTGCCGAACGTGGCGAACAGACTCTGCCTCGGATGGCACATTTGAGAGCGTATTCATTTATTTCCCGTCGGCAAACTATGTTGCCGTTAAACTATGTTTTAAAACTAATTAAAACTAATTTGCGATCGCAGAAGTAGTTACCGAGCTATGTCCAAAAAACGATTCAACCAATCAGAGAGCAGCGAGCTATCACGTGTGCCGAACGTGGCGAACAGACTCTGCCTCGGATGGCACATTTGAGAGCGTATTCATTTATTTCCCGTCGGCAAACTATGTTGGCGCTATGTTGGCGTTAAACGATGTTTTAAAACTAATTAAAACTAATTTGCGATTCTTTCGCTTTCCTGCGATATGCGACCTTCCGGAGCTCCTGTGAGAGCGTGCGCCATTACGGATAGTACGGGTACGGACATGCCATATGTTGGCGTTAAACTATGTTTTAAAACTAATTAAAACCATTTCATGTAAATAGAGGGGGGGGGGGGATTGTCACTGTACTCGCAAGCCGTTCGCCGTTCGCTTTGGCGTTGCGAATGAACCAAAACATTTCATGGACCAAACCATTTCATGTAAAGCGTTCGCCGTTCGCTTTGGCGTTGCGAATGGACCAAAACATTTCATGGACCAAACCATTTCATGTAAATAGAGGGGGGGGATATAATTTTAGATATATATATAGTACGGGCATGCCCTAGTAATAATAAAGCACACAATAAAAAAAATACAGTCCTCATATCTGCAACAATATATATATATATATATATATATATATATATATATATATATATATATATATATATATATATATATATATATATATATATATATATATATACATACACACACACACACAAACACACACACACACACATATGCACACACATATATACGGGGTCACCGCGGGACACCTGCACATTCAGTTATATAAAATGGTTACTGGCAATTGATCACATCCTCAGACTATTTTCACACAGAGTTAAACATCACCGTAATATTATGCGGTTGCTTCAACGTTTTCGGTGAATTATATGTCATTCCCATCTACACGGGCATGTATTCTTATTAACGTTATGTAAAGTACATAAATTGTGTGGATTACATCATTTGTGGATGTGATCAATTATTGCCAGTAACCATTTTATATAACTGAATGTGCAGGCGCAGCATGTAACTCAATATGTCGAAATGTCACACACATCCATGCCCGTGTGATTCCAACCCGTGGGAATCCCACGGGCATGGATGTGTGTGACGAATTTTAAATATATGTCGACTGTTATTTTAGGCGGTGTATTTTCGTTTATCATCATGGCGCGATTTTAAAAAATATATCTCTGCATTTTCCTCTCCAATACCTCCTCACACTTTACACACACACCGGCCCATGTTTACATACACACACACACACACACACACACACACACACACACACACACACACACACACACACACACACACACACACACATACACACACACATATACACACACACATACATCGACACACATGCACACACACACACACACATATACACATATGCAAATATGTATACACCTATGTATCCACATATACACATATATGCACATTATACACATATATACATCTCCACACACACACACACACACACACACACACACACACACATACACACACAAAAACAGACACACACACACACACACACAGACATATATACACACATACAACAACAACATGCATTTTAAGGCCATTTTCCCTGCTAGAGCGGGGGTTAGCCTACATACACATACACACACATATATACACACACACACACACACACATATGCACGCGCGCACACACACACACACACACACACACACACACACGTACACACACACACACACACACACACGTACACATGTCCCACATGTATATATCCCACATCCCACATGTATATACATGTTTAAAGTGTACGTGCCCTTCCCCCCTCCCCCGCCCGGCAACGCTGGGTACTTCTGCTGCTAACTAATAGTAATAAAATAAAAACGAAGAAATATCTCTCGGTTTCATGAAACTCGGTGGAATTGGATGAAATTCGCTCGGTGAATTCACTCGGTGTATTCGGTTCGGCTCGGTTCACTCGGTTTAAAGAAAAAGCGATAATGTCGACATGTTGCTGTCTGTTTCATGTTGGGCGGTGTATGATACTTGTTGGCTGGTGGGCGGTGTTGGGCGGTGATATGGTGTATTTTAAAAAATATATCTCTGCATTTTCCCCGCGTTGGTGACACCGAGTCGTTCTTCATCGACTGTGTCATTCATTTTGGAAATAGAAGTTTCCACGCAACGCATGAATTGTCACGAGTCAAGAGGAAGTGTCTCGTCATCATCAAATGACAAATATATTACATTGTGGCGGACACAAAAGCCCACTGGCGTGGTGACATCATTCCACGCACCAAGTGGGCGGTGGCCACGCCCGAGGGGTAGGCGTGGCTTCATGACATACACCGGGCGACCAGCCCGGAGCATTTCAGTGTTACAGTGTAGTCTTACAATAAAGACGTTTATATGTTACCGCTTGTCCGCTTCCTCCTTGCTCACAAGCAGCGCGCGTAATGCCACGCTTTACTGGTGACCCTCGACGTTGGATCTGCCGTAGCGATCCTTCCGAACACGACGCCATTGCAATGGCCAACGACAAGGCAATGGCGATTAAACTTCCCGAATTTTTGGAGGCCCAGGCCGAAGTCTGGTTCGTTCAAGCCGAAGCCCAATTTCAGCTTCGGCGCCTCACCAACGACGACCTGCGCTACTGCCATGTCGTCGCCTCCCTCGGGCCCGGCACGGCCGCTCGAGTTGTGTCCGTTCTTCGCCACCCACCGGACGGCCACAAGTACGAGGCACTCAAGCGGCTACTCCTAGCCACGTTCGGCCTCACGGACGACGCACGGGCCGACCGCCTCCTGGATCTCCCCGAGCTCGGTGAGACGCGCCCGTCGGTCCGAATGGACCATATGCTGTCACTGTTGGGCGACGAAGCCCCCGGTTCGCTATTCCGGGCGCTTTTCCGGCGCCAACTTCCAGCGCAGGTTCGCCTCGCGTTGGCCGGGACCGAGCTAACGGAACCCCGAGCATTGGCCGCCAAGGCGGACAGGTACTTCACCGCTACGGACACGCGGGCGAGCGTCGGCGTGGCCGTCACGGCCCTCGACGCTGATGTTCAGCAGCATGTTCCACAGCATCAGCTTCTACAGCGCGCTGATGTTCAGCAGCATGTTCCACAGCATCAGCTTCTACAGCGCGCTGATGTTCAGCAGCATGCTGATACGCACCTCGTGAACGCCGCCACGCCCCGCCCACCGCCGCGGCGAAAACCGCCACCGTGGGGAAACCCGCCAACTCCACCGGCCTGGCGTAGCCAGCCGCGCTCCTCCAGCTCCACCACCTGGTGCTGGTTCCACGCCAAGTTCGGCCACGAAGCTCGGCGGTGTCATCCGCCGTGCTCCTTCAACGGGTCGGGAAACGCCCGGGCCGGCGCTCAATAGTGGCGATGAGCGCCGGCCGTTCGAGCAGCCTGCTGTTCATAACGGACACCTTCTCCGGGCGCCGTTACCTGTGCGACACGGGAGCGCAGGTGAGTGTCATTCCCGCCGGCACGTCAGACAAGCACGCCGCGGGTGGGGGCCCCACGCTGCTTGCCGCGAACGGGACGCCCATCCGTACGTACGGAAAACGCTGCCTCTCTCTGCGGTTTGGAGGGCAGGTTTTCCGATGGACGTTCGTCACCGCCGACGTGCCCATGGCACTGCTTGGCGCGGACGTCCTGTGCGCTAATGGGCTCCTGGTCGACGTCAAGCGCAGACGGCTTGTCCAGGCCGAGACGTTCAGCTCGCTCGCTTGTGCGTTGCCCAGCTCAACGAGCGGCTTGCCAAGCGGCTTGCCGAACGATTCGGTTCCGGCCACGTTGGTCTGTACGCTTCCGGCAGCGGACGCATTCACCCGCCTCCTCGCCGGCTTCCCGGCCCTCACGCGGCCCACCTTCTCGGCGGGGGCCGTCAAGCACGGGGTGGCCCATCACATCCCCACCGTCGGGCCACCGGTCTACGCCCGGGCACGCCGCCTCGAGCCGACGAAGCTGGCGGTGGCAAAAGCGGCGTTCGCTACCCTGGAGCGACTCGGCATCGTTCGGCGCTCAGAGAGCGCTTGGGCGTCGCCGCTGCACATCGTGCCGAAGCCCGGCGGGGGATGGCGACCGTGCGGGGACTATCGCCGTCTCAATGACGCCACGACTCCCGACCGCTACCCCGTCCCCCACATTCAGGACTTTTCCGCCCGTTTGGCGGGCAGGTCCTTCTTCTCGAAGGTGGACCTCATACGCGGCTACCATCAGGTCCCCGTCAGGCCGGAGGACGTCCCGAAGACGGCGGTCATCACGCCATTCGGACTCTTCGAGTTCCTGCGCATGCCCTTCGGTCTGAAGAATGCGGCTCAGGCATTCCAGCGACTGATGGACAGCGTCCTGCGCGACTTGGATTTTGTCTACGTCTACCTGGACGATATCCTCGTCGCCAGCGCGTCCCGCGAAGCGCACCTACACCACCTCCGCACGCTCTTCGAACGCCTGGGCCAGCATGGCCTGATTGTGAACCCCGCAAAGTGCCGGTTCGGCGCCGCCACAATCGATTTTCTGGGGCACCGTGTCACCAGGCACGGAGCCGTCCCCCTGCCGGCCAAGGTGGAGGCGGTGAAGGGGTTTCCGCGCCCCCGCACGATCAGAGGGCTGCAGGAGTTCCTGGGCATGGTGAACTTTTACCATCGGTTCCTGCCCCGTATCGCCCAGCTCCTGCGCCCCCTGCACGAAGCTCTCCGAGGTAAGCCGGGCAAAGGCGACATTACCTGGACCGAGCAGATGGACACGGCGTTCACGGGCGCGAAGCTCGCCTTGGCTAACGCCACCATGCTCGCGCACCCGGCGCCCGATGCACCGATCGCCCTCACCACCGATGCCTCGGACTACGCGGTGGGCGCGGTGCACGAGCAATGGGTGCGTGGAGCTTGGCAACCGCTGGCATTCTTTAGCCGGCAGCTTCGCCCGCCCGAACGCCGTTACAGTACCTTCGACCGCGAGTTGCTCGGACTTCACTTGGCGGTCAGGCACTTCCGCCATCTGCTCGAGGGCCGGGCGTTCACTGCCTTCGTCGACCACAAGCCGCTGATCTTCGCGATGGGCAAGGTCACCGAGCCGTGGTCGGCCCGGCAGCAGCGTCACTTCTCGGCCGTGTCCGAGTACACGACGGACATCCAGCACGTCGCGGGGAAGGACAACCCGGTGGCGGATTGCCTTTCCCGGGCCGTCGCCCACGCAGTCCACCTCGGCATCGACTATGCCCGGATGGCAGCGGACCAGGCCGCTGACCCCGACGTCCAGGCCTTGCGGACCGCCGTCACGGGCCTCCGCGTCACCGAGGTGCCGTTCGACGGTGCGTGCGTGGCCCTCTTGTGCGACGTCTCCCTCGGGCGTCCTCGCCCCATCGTGCCCGCGGGCTGGCAGCGCCAGGTGTTTGACGCCATCCACGGCCTGTCCCACCCGGGCGCGAGGGCCTCCCAAAGGCTGATCGCCGACAAGTTCGTCTGGCATGGCCTCCGGAAGGCCGTCCGCGGCTGGGCCAGGACGTGCCTCGCGTGCCAGCGCGCCAAGGTGCACCGGCACACCCAGGCCCCGTTGGCCCCGTTCACGGTGCCGGAACGCCGGTTTGATGACGTCCACGTGGACCTGGTGGGACCTCTGCCCCCCTCGCGGGGTTTCACCTACGTCCTCACCATGGTGGACCGCACCACCCGGTGGCCGGAGGCCGTGCCCTTGGCATCGACAACGGCGGCCGATGTTGCGCAGGCTTTCATCGCCACCTGGGTCGCCCGGTTCGGCGCCCCCTCAGACATCTCATCCGACCGCGGCCCCCAGTTCACCTCGGAGCTCTCGGGGTCCGGCTGCACCGAACCACGGCCTACCACCCCCAGGCTAACGGCCTGTGTGAGCGATTTCACCGCTCATTGAAGGCCGCGCTCCGGGCCACCCTCCGCGACGGCGGCTGGGTCGACAGGCTCCCCTGGGTCCTGCTGGGCCTCCGGACGGCGCCCAAGGAGGACCTGCGCGCATCCGCGGCGGAGTTGGTCTTCGGGCAACCGCTGTGGGTGCCGGGCGAGTTCCTCCCCGACTACACAGCACCATGGTCCACGGCACAGCAGCGCTCCGCTCTGCAAGAGACCGCCCAGAGGTTCGCCCCGGTGCCAACGGCATGCCACGGGCACCCACCGACGCACGTCGCCCCGGAGCTTCGCATGGCGGAGTACGTCTTCGTCCGCCACGATGCCCATCGGACACCACTGCGGCCCCCGTACGACGGGCCTTTCCGCGTGCTGGAGACCGGGGCGAAGCACTTCACCCTGGACATCGGCGGTACTCCTGACCGCGTTTCGGTAGACCGCCTCAAGCCGGCCCACCTGATGTGGACCATCCACCGCCAGTGGCCCGACCCCCACGTCGGGGCCGCCCTCCTGCGGGCGGACCCCCGGCACCGCCCAGCCCCGCCGCCCCCCGGTCCTGCACCCATCCCAGGGGCAGCCAGGGGCATCCCACCTGGCATCCCTGCACCCCGGACGCCGCCGATCACCAGGGGGCGCTTCGGCCGGGTCATTCGTCTGCCCCGCAAACTGGCCCTCCAGGTGCGCGGGAATTCTGGGGGGGCGCGTGTGGCGGACACAAAAGCCCACTGGCGTGGTGACATCATTCCACGCACCAAGTGGGCGGTGGCCACGCCCGAGGGGTAGGCGTGGCCTCATGATATACACCGGGCGACCAGCCCGGAGCATTTCAGTGTTACAGTGTAGTCTTACAATAAAGACGTTTATATGTTACCGCTTGTCCGCTCCCCCCTTGCTCACAAGCAGCGCGCGTAACGCCACGCTTTAACATTGTGAAAATTAAAGATTTCAAATAAACCTATTTAAAGTGTATGCGCAAATAACTAATAAATAAAGAAACGAAGAAATATCTCTCGGTAATTTCCTGAGCCATATTTTACTTCTGGCTAATAATGTTGAATGAAATAAAAACGAAGAAATATATGTCGTTTTGTGACGACTGTCATCAAAAGTAAACGGTGAATTCACTCGGTTTATTCGGTTCGGCTCGGTTCACTCGGTTTAAAGAAAAAGCGATAATGTTGACATGTTGCCGTCTGTCATGTTGGGCGGTGTATGATACATGTTGGGCGGTGTATGATACATATTGGGCGGTGTATGATACATATTGGGCGGTTGTTGGCGGTTGGGCGGTGGCCGGTGATATGGTGTATTTTAAAAAATATATCTCTGCATTTTCCCGCGTTGCTGACACCGAGTCCAAAACCATCGATAAAAATGAAATCATATGGTGAGTTAGATTGGAGATAAAGGCGAGAGAGACTCAATGGCCTTGAAGTTACAGGCGTTTGAGAATTCATTTCGTTCTATAAAGGGCAACTTTCATCGGATTTTCTTCCCGTTTTTTTTCAACCGAGTCTAAAACTATGTTAGCGACTGTGAAAAATGAAATGATATATCGAATTTGATTTGAAATAAAACTGGGAGAGAGAGCAAGACACCACGGGCCTACAAAACAGGCCTCAAAGCTATGCGAGTTAATAAAATGGTGGATATTTGTTTATAATTATATGAAGCCTCTCCCAGAATGAGTGGAGCTATGGGTGGAGCTACTCTGCAAACCGAGTAAGCCACACCCCGGACAGACACCCAACAGATAGACAGACAGAATCATCTACGGCTATTATAATATAGATATTTGTATACTTCCACACTACGTTATGTCCACGTACACTTTAAATAAGTTTATTTGAAATCTTTAATTTTGACTGTCATTTTGTATGCTGTAACTAAAAGAGTAACTTTGGTTTTCGTGGGACACAAAGGTGCAATGTTATGTTCTTATACACCGCCCAAAATACTTTTTTCCAAGGGACTTTTCCATTTGAGCTGTATTCTTTATATCGTTGGAATGTTTCATTCTTTAGACGTCATCACAATAACAAGTTGCAACACGCGTTACGCATAGGTCCCCCGTCGGGGAAGTGATGTGAGTTGACAAAGTGGAAGACGCAGAAAACATGCTATGATATGATATTTTGCTCACAAGGTTCAGACATACATGGAGGTGGCCATCTTGGATTTTGACGTGGCGACCCAATTTTCAATAGCGTTCTTCCTTATGCCTAGATACACCCACATACCAGATTAGAAGTTGGTACCTCGCGTATTTTTCAAAATATTCCGCTCACAAGGTTCAGACATACATGGCGGTGGCCATCTTGGATTTTGACGTGGCGACCCAATTTTCAATAGCGTTCTTCCTTATGCCGAGATACACCCACACACCAAAGTAGAAGTTGGTACTTCGCTTATTTTTCAAGATATTCATCTCACAAGGTTCAGACATACATGGCGGTGGCCATCTTGGATTTTGACGTGGCGACCCAATTTTAAACAGCGTTCTTCCTTGTGCCTAGATACACCCACCCACCATATTAGAAGTTGGTACTTCGCTTATTTTTCAAGATATTTTGCTCACAAGGTTCAGACATATATATGGTGGCGGCCATCTTGGATTTTGACGTGGCGACCCAATTTTTAATATCTTTCTTCCTTATGCCGAGATACACCCACACACGAAATTAGAAGTTGGAACTTCGCTTATTTTCCAAGATATTCATCTCACAAGGTTCAGACATACATGGCGGTGGCCATCTTGGATTTTGACGTGGCGACCCAATTTTCAATAACGTTCTTCCTTTTGCCTAGATACACCCGCACACCAGATTAGAAGTTGGTACTTCGCTTATTTTTCAGGATATTCAGCTCACAAGGTTCAGACATACATGGCATCAGACATACATGGCGGTGGCCATCTTGGATTTTGACGTGGGTTGCACCCACACACCAAATTCGAATGCGGTCCTTCGCTTACGCATGCACGCCCGCACGGACGGACGGACGGACGGACAGACGGACACACGGACGGAGGGGAAAACCATAGTCCCCCTTTCGCTTCGCTGTGCGACGGGGGACAATTAGGTACTCCGCACGTGGGGAGAAGGGCGGAGCATCCTTGACGTGTCGCCACTCGCGTTTGTAAATCCTCTCTCCAAAATGAATTAAATAATGAAGGAACAGAATGAGACCGCCAATGAACGTTAACGCAGACTTGCATGGGATGCTCAGCGACAAAGACATTGGAAGGTAATGTGTGCTCAGCAAACATGTCGGCCTACACGAGCAGCTGCAATGAAGCCAGATGAAGTATTGGATAGTGTGTGTGTGTGTGTGTGTGTGTGTGTGTGTGTGTGTGTGTGTGTGTGTGTGTGTGTGTGTGTGTGTGTGTGTGTGTGTGTGTGTGTGTGTATGTGTGTGTGTGTGTGTGTGTGTGTGTGTGTGTGTGTGTGTAATTGGACATAAGAATTGGAGCATCGTTGGGCATAAGAATTGAAACGGAGCATCGTTGGACATAAGAATTGAAAATCATGAGATATAATTCTGAGAAACAAACAAACAAAAAAAACAAGTGTGTGTGTGTGTTGTTGCACTCGTGGGGTGGATTGTTTCTTGATTGTACACTTGTGGGGCTGGGCTTGCAATGACGAGAAGCTGTGATCGTTTGGGGTGTCTCTTACGTGAAATTCCGGGCCGGCTGTGAAACCAGATTTGCTCTTTTCTTTCTGCCTTCCCTTTCGACTTTATTTTTATTCTTTTGTTAAAAAACAAACAAAGACCTTCCTTATCGACCTTCTCCCTCCCACCGGAGCTCTACATAATTGAATCGAGAAAGCTTTACCTCTGGTAAGAAAAAAAGAAAGAGTGCGGCGGTTCGGTGGAGAAAGGCGAAAATGAACGCAGCACGTACGGTCCAGGTTTTGATGAGAAACTCGGCCTGTGTGAGTTTTTTGAGGATTTGATTAATCTCTCTGAGGGCTGCCTGTTGGAGGGACAGTTGGGGCAGGAGAGATTTGGGTGGAGGAGGGTTTTCTCGGTGCACGTGGGATTGTGAGGAAAAGTGGGAGAGGGAGCAGAAGCTTTTGCTCCTCATCAAGTTTCGCCTGAGCCGGCCGGAGGCAACGTGTGGCTTTATGGTCTTGCAGGAACTGCTCTGGGCAAGTCGTTTGTGGAGTTTGAGGACACCCACTGAGAAAGAGAAGAGGGGGAGAGAAGGCACCACCCTCGGGACACGTAGCTGGGGCGAAGCAGCTGGGACGCCATCTGAAACAGGCCTGAATTCCCCTCCCCTCCTCCCCTCCTCCCCTCCCCCCCTCCTAGTTGTATTTTACCTTTCATTTCCTTTATATACTGGCGAATATTTCTTTGTTATTTAGCTACCCTCTCCCCCCCCCCCCCCCTCCCCCACTTTGGGATTAGCTAGGGATACCGGGTGGGTCGTTTAATTGTCTTAACGGGTGTCTGTTTTGTCTTGGTGCCTGTCTGTCCTTTAATTAGGCCCTTGATGTTTGCCGCTGCATATCAGCGGGATTTTGCTTTTCCTTATGATTTTTATTACCTTCGCAAAAGCGGAAGGTTATGTTTTGATCGCTGTGTATTTATTTGTATGTCTGTGTGTGTGTGTGTGTGTGTGTATGTTATTCGCATAACTCAAAAAGTATTCAACCGATTCGCATGAAATTTGGTGGGATGATAGGTTATTATCCGGGAACCATTTGATTAGATTTTGGAATCGATCGGGTCAAAGGTCAAGGTCAAGGTCATGAAAAGGTCAAAATCGTCTTTTTACCATAGCGCGGTCAATTTGTGTCCAATTTGTATGAAACTAATGCCAAAATGCTTTGCTACACAGATCTTGTAGTCTTTTATTTTGGCAACAAAAGTAGCTGCGGCGAAGGTATGCGCTCTACCGAGTGCCCGTTCTAGTTACCTTCGCAAAAGCGGAAGGTTATGTTTTGATCGCTGTGTATTTATTTGTATGTCTGTGTGTGTGTGTGTGTGTATGTTATTCGCATAACTCAAAAAGTATTCAACCGAATTGCATGAAATTTGGTGGGATGATTGGTTATTATATGGGACACATTTGATTAGATTTTGGGAGCAATCGGGTCAAAGGTCAAGGTCAAGGTCACGAAAAGGTCAAAATCGTATTTTTGTTGTTCTGTTCCCTACACTCCCATGCCAAGTACAGAACAGTAGCTGCGGCGAAGGTATGCGCTCTACCGAGTGCCCGTTCTAGTTTTCCTTGTTGTTGTACCCTGAGTTTTTTTCTTGATTCTGAGTAAAGGATTTGCATTTATTCCCTTGTTACCTTCGCAAAAGCGGAAGGTTATGTTTTGATCGCTGTGTATTTATTTGTATGTCTGTGTGTGTGTGTGTATGTTATTCGCATAACTCAAAAAGTATTCAACCGATTCGCATGAAATTTGGTGGGATGATAGGTTATTATCCGGGAACCATTTGATTAGATTTTGGAATCGATCGGGTCAAAGGTCAAGGTCAAGGTCATGAAAAGGTCAAAATCGTCTTTAATTTGAAACAAATCTTCCCGCATGACAACGTAGGTGTGGCTTTGCTACACAGATCTTGTAGTCTTTTATTTTGGCAACAAAAGTAGCTGCGGCGAAGGTATGCGCTCTACCGAGTGCCCGTTCTAGTTTTGAATTTGCAATGCATATCTCGATTGGCATACTGTGTGTTTAATTTGGGGAGGGGAGGAGGGGGGGGGGGGGGCGTGTAAAATTGTGTTCGCATTAGGATGGTAACTTCAATCGGTCACTTCTGACTGCTCATACGGCGTGACCCGCCCTTGGGGAACGTACTGGTCACCCGAGCACATCCATTAGGATCTCCGGAGCAATAGGCAGTATCCCGAGCCCTTCAAACAGGGGACAGACCGTAACAGTGTGTGTGTGTGTGTGTGTGTGTGTGTGTGTGTGTGTGTGTGTGTGTGTGTGTGTGTGTGTGTGTGTGTGTGTGTGTGTGTGTGTGTGTGTGTACCACACCCCTGTGGGTGATCCACTCCCTGATGCCGTGTGCGTGATGGGAGCAGGCAGGGAGAGGAATTGAGCTCTGAAAGTCACATTTTACATGCGATATCATCACACATTTCAAACTGTATTTCCCATGTGCACACACATGCATTCACATGTTATCAGAAGTAAATACATTGTGTAGATTACATTATTTGTGGATCTGATAAATTGGCAGTACCCATTTTGTGAAACTGAATATGCAGGTGCAGCATCTAACTCAATATGTCGAAATGTCACACACGTCCATGCCCGTGGGATTCCCACGGGTGACCCCACGAGTTTATTTTATATACTTAAAGGTAACTGTGATATTAAATTGAACAAGCGTTACGCCTAGGTCCCCCGTCGGTGAAGTGATGTGAGTTGACAAAGTGGAAGACGCAGAAAACATGCTATGATATGATATTTCGCTCACAAGGTTCAGACATACATGGAGGCGGCCATCTTGGATTTTGACGTGGCCACCCACTTTTCAATAGCGTTCTTCCGTATGCCTAGATACACCCACACACCAGATTAGAAGTTGGTACCTCGCGTATTTTTCAATATATTCCGCTCACAAGGTTCAGACATACATGGCGGCGGCCATCTTGGATTTTGACGTGGCGACCCAATTTACAATAGCGTTCTTCCTTGTGCCTAGATACACCCAAACTCCAGATTAGAAGTTGGTACTTTGCTTATTTTTCAAGATATTACGCTCACAAGTTGCAGACATATATATGGTGGCGGCCATCTTGGATTTTGACGTGGCGACCCAATTTACAATAGCGTTCTTCCTTATGCCGAGATACACCCACACACCAAATTAGAAGTTGGTATTTCGCTTATTTTTCAAGATATTCATCTCACAAGGTTCAGACATACATGGCGGCGGCCATCTTGGATTTTGACGTGGCGACCCAATTTTAAACAGCGTTCTTCCTTGTGCCTAGATACATCCACACACCAGATTAGCAGTTGGTACTTCGCTTATTTTTCGAGATATTTCGCTCACAAGTTTCAGACATATATATGGTGGCGGCCATCTTGGATTTTGACGTGGCGACCCAATTTTCAATAGCTTTCTTCCTTATGGCGAGATACACCCACACACCAAATTAGAAGTTGGTACTTCGCTTATTTTTGAAGATATTCATCTCACAAGGTTCAGACATTCATGGCGGTGGCCATCTTGGATTTTGACGTGGCGACCCAATTTTCAATAGCTTTCTTCCTTATGCCTAGATACACCCACACACCAGATTAGAAGTTGGTACTTCGCTTATTTTTCGAGATATTTCGCTCACAAGTTTCAGACATATATATGGTGGCGGCCATCTTGGATTTTGACGTGGCGACCCAATTTTCAACAGCTTTCTTCCTTATGGCGAGATACACCCACACACCAAATTAGAAGTTGGTACTTCGCTTATTTTTGAAGATATTCATCTCACAAGGTTCAGACATACATGGCGGTGGCCATCTTGGATTTTGACGTGGCGACCCAATTTTCAATAGCGTTCTTCCTTATGCCTAGATACACCCACACACCAGATTAGAAGTTGGTACTTCGCTTATTTTTCGAGATATTCATCTCACAAGGTTAAGACATACATGGCATCTGACATACATGGCGGTGGCCATCTTGGATTTTGACGTGGGTTGCACCCACACACCAAATTCGAATGCGGTCCATCGCTTACGCACACACGCACACACGCACGCCCGCCCACACGCAAACACGCACGCACACACACACGCACGCACACACGGACGGACACACGGACGGAGGGGAAAGCCATAGTCCCCCTTTCGCTACGCTGTGCGACGGGGGACAATTATTATCCTGCGTGATTTATGGGTCTGATTAAAGTCAACTCGGTTCGGACTATGCTGGGCCAATGGGGGAAAAGAGGTACTCAAACAGGTTTGAAAGGAACAAAAATGTACACAGCTTTTATTTATTATTGTCGTGTGGATGGCTCTATTAAAACGGAGCACACCACGAATGACCAATTGAGCGTTACTTTGACGCATTGTTCAATCGCGGATTTCACGATATATGTGTGGGAGGAAGAGAGAAGAATAAGCTGAACGCTTTAACCTGACGCGATCTCCGAGCAGTCTTCAATCCTGTGGAAATTAAACTCACGCGAACCGGATTTTATGTACAAAAATTAACAAGGCTTTATTGCCACGGATGCCGATACTACAAAATAAAACGCGACGCTCAAATAAATGTTCTAAATTGGGACGTCCCCACACCAGAGTTACACACGGACGAAGGGATAGTTAAATGAAAAGAACCGTTGTGTATGGTGTGTGGGCTTAGCTCAATCAGCTGGTGTGTCAGGGATCGTCAGGCTCGAGCACGCAGTCCGGACGCGGCTCCGGTGTTGGCTGGAGGAAGGCCGCCCGGTCGTTGGCGCGAACCTCTCCTTCCGCGCTGCTAGGCCAGCGTACGCTGCAGCGGAACGTCTCGCTTGTACGCTCGTCGCTTGCACGTGAACGCAGGGGAGGAGAATCGTCAGTGCTCCACCGTCTCTCCACCGTCCGTGGTCGCCCAACAAGCAAGGGTCCAAAGTCAAGAATGCAAGGGCCAAGAACGTGAAGGGCAACGTCAAGCGCAGGGAGAAGGTCAAGAACAAGGGACAGTCCAGCGCAAGAGGGAAAATGTCGGTCTCCTCGTACTTTTAACATCAGATCATGACGTCACCGGCACTTCTCCTCCAATCAGCGCGTCGCTTCTTGCTCGCCTCTCATGTCCTCCGTGGTCTTCGCCAATCGGTCCTCTGCTTCCTTCTCGGCCTTCCTTCCACCAATCCGAGGGAAGCTTCTTGCCCCTCCCTCAAGCAATCGGCGGGCTTCATCCTGCCTCGTCTCCCTATTGGTGGTGTCTCGTCGAATCACTGCCCCTCTGGGCGTGTCTATTGCCTGCTTGCTCGATGTTTTATTGCCATGTTGGCGCAATGCGTGGGTGCTTCCTGCCTGGGGGGGGGGGGGGGGGAGGAGAATTTAATTAGTATGTGTGTGCTGTTGGGCCTGTCTATTGTCTATTGGTGTAGTGCCATAAGGGAGAAAGGATAGATCACAGAGGTTTGACTAACAAGGTAGTAGTTAACATAATCCCTATAACTAGTTAACATGCCCCATTCCTCGTAATGGAGACGAAGATCCACCTTAATCCGACATTCGGGCTAAACAGGTCCCTGCTTATGTACATCGAAATGGTTCTTCTTCTTCACGACAGTCGGAGCATGATACCTACACAGATCTACCTGATCTATATATCACCCTACCCCCAAATTCACAACATTATTTACAGAACAAGGATGAGAGCAGACTTAACAATTCTACCTGTCTAAATCCCAACATAGGCACCTTCACACACAGACAGGGGATGAATTGCACAGGTTAATTCGTTCCGATCGATGTGCTGACTCGAGCCAGCTCGAAGGACTACGACGAGAGGGCAGTCAGAGAAAGCAGCGAGAGCAAAGTGCGATGGACATGGGGTTTATATCAGGTCGAAAATCTTCCTAGAATGTTCCACAGGTTCCCATTGGCCGAGGCCAATGCTGGTAGATTGCCGGCGCAGTTTGATGGGGAAAAGTCCAAACTTGATTGGTTGTTTTGCGCGTCCACGATCTCTCATTGGTCAAAGTTTGCTAGTGGAGTTTGCTGGGGTAGAGTCCAGACCTGATTGGTTGTTTTGTGTGTTCACGATCTCTCATTGGTTGCTTGTTGGTGACGTGGGCGGTTCTTTAGCCACGCCTACCTGCACATCACCACGTCTTCGTTCCACCATACGAAGGTTTGAAATCCTGCCTAAACTCAACGCACATCTGCTTTAATTATTACACAATGGGTGGGGAACTAATCAATCAAACAACAACAACATGCATTTTAAGGCCATTTTCCCTGCTAGAGTGGGGGTTAGCCTTGCGGTCCCCATGACAATCTTCTCCATCTTGCCCTATTTTCTGCATCTCTCCTTGTTAACCCCCTTGCCCGCATTTCTTCTTCCACCATATTTAGCCAAGTCTTTCTCGGTCTTCCCCGTCCTCAACTTCCTTCTACAATCATTTCCATCACTCTTCTCAACCAGTCATTTTCATCCTTCCTCAACACATGACCAAACCATCTCAACCTGTTCCTCTTCACAACATCAATCACAGGCTCTATTCCCATCATTTTTCACAATTCATCATTTGTCTTCCTCTCTCTCAACGATACTCCGCACATCCATCGAACGATTCGCATTTCCACCCTTTCCAACCTTCGTTGCTGCTCTACGTTCATTACCCATGTCTCGCTCCCATAAATCATAACACTTCTCACACATGCAGCATACACCTTTCCCTTCAGCTTCAACGACACTCCCCTCCTTATCAGCACGCCACTCAGTTCCCGAAACTTCTTCCATGCACATCTCACTCTGGCAACCGTGGCCGAGTATGATCCACCTTCTCCATTCAGCATGTCTCCGAGGTAGCAAAATGTTTTCACACCTTCCAGCTTCACGCCGTCTCCAAGATCCAACTCAACATTTCCTCCATCTGCAGCTCCCTCTGCGCACACCTTACATTTGAATGTAGCTGCCACACTGTAGCTGCAACACCCTCTCAGACCACTACATTTTTGATGAACCCACTCAGCGCACATTGTGCATTGAATGGAGTTCACTCCGACACCCTTCCTGCACACAGCACAGGGCCACTTCCCAGTTCTTTCCACCTCACCACATGCTTTACCACTTGCCATCAGCTTCATCTTTCTGATATTCACCTTTAGACCTTTTGTCTCCATACATTCCTTCCACTTGTTCATTTTTTCCTTCAGTCCATCCATACTTTCCGCAATCAACACCAGATCATTTGCATACAACAACTCCCACGGTAAACCCTCCTTTACGTTCTGAGCCAGCACCTCCATCACAGCTACAAATAGTACCAAATAGGTAGGGAGCTAATCATTCCATTTAATAAGAAATAACTGACTACTGCAGGCTACATGTTGTCGTGTGATTAATTATATAGGGGGCTTCGTTTTTTATTACAAAACCGCAACAATATTTTACAAGCCCAGCTACGCCGCTTTTGGTCTTATTTTTTTGGACGTCAGGAGAGTGAACGTGCCAGACTATCAGGGTGGTTGGATTAAAGGCTGTCCAGCATGGTACAGTAGCGCACTCGCTGTCTCTATCCTGTGGGGGTTTTTCCCATAGTTGAACCTGTTGTGCAGACCCTGCAGCAATGTCGAGCTGAGGGAAGATCCAAGTACTTTTACGGAATCGGCCGTAATGATCGTTGTTATGAGTATTGTTGCTGGTTCGAAGTATTCTAGATATTGTTGCGGAATGCGGATCCCTCCGTCGGCCTTCTTCCCCTTAAGAAGGGGGGATTAATCCCCTTGTTTGTGACTGACCGACGTGAGTCCTGAAGCTGCACAGCTCCCTCCGGAGAGGCAGGGGCGCAACCTCGTTCGCGACCGTGGACAGATGTTAATCGTCGAGCGGTTTAGCAACCGCGGCACGAACCATTAGCAGAGACTAAACCCGATCCTGAAACGTTGGCCAAAATCGCGCCACAGCTTTTCAATGGGGAAATCACAAAGACGACCGGACGAGCATGAAGAAGAAGAACGAAGGTAGGAAATACAAATATAATTTATTACTCACTATTATTTATACAATAAAAAGAACCAATGAGAAGGAAAGATAAGAAAATAAAGACAGAAAGGATGGAAGGACCAGAAGGACACAGTGCAAATATTAACTTATACAAGCTTACTTATACCCAGGTACAAGACACACAAAACAAACTCACGTACACAAAAGGATGGAATGGCAGGAATGGTTTGGGACGGCAGAGGAGGGTCCAGGTAGATGGTGGCGTCGAGGTCCGGCTCCAAGCGCGCGCTCCGATCCACGCTTTGGGGTCGAGGCGAAAACCCGGCAAACACAGCCCCGCTTCGGGTTGGCAGCGAGGAGCCGGCAGCTCCACGTATTCGGTTCCACACCGGCAGCTGTCTCACGCGTCCTCCGCCTCCTGCGTCTCTGACGCTCTTTTCCTACTCCGCAGAATCTGCCTCTGGTCCAGCCCACCTCCCTCAAATCCCTCTCTCCGCTTCTCCTCAACTGGACTCTTACGCACTTGTTCTTGTAATAGACTTGCGCGGGCGCTTTTATAACGCGCTCTTGGATCAATCCGCGCCACGCCCGTGATGGTATCTCACCAGCCCTGATTGGCTGGTGGGGGCTCGCTGGCTCCACCCTCTGATGACGAGGGGCGGAGACACGCCTTTCTTCCTCGACTTGACCGCGTGCGTAATGGAGTTTTGGGGTGAAGAAAACCGCCCAATGCAGTTGGCAATAATGCAGTTGGAAATGCGGTTGGAAATGGAGGCTTTGGGAATGGAAAGGGAACTATCTTATGTCCTTTGGTGTAATGCAGAGTCAACTAGTGGGAAACAGAGCCTTAAACTACATAGATTAAGAAATAACTATTTAGAAGGATATATGATTTGCTACGTGCATGTATATGGATTAACTAGGAGGATGACCTTTGACCTTTACACTACGGAGGGTGATATTTACACCAAGATTCATTACACTACACAGTGTGATATTTACAACAATTCTCAAATGCACAACACTGCACCCTCATCCTCTAGGCAATTTCTCGGGCCTATAAAACTTTAACTTTAGTGTGGCACGTAGGTGTAGTTCCCTCTACATTTAACCTGACCGAGTGTGACAGTTTTAAAACACAAATAAGTATGTCCCCCTGCTGCATTGCACCTTGCCTAACAGATTTACGCCTACAGCTAACCAAATTGCGGAATTGTCTTCAAACTATACATGAACGGTGGGGAGCATTATTTACAATTGACGATAATGGTATTTACAAAGCGAACCCAGGACCTGTGTTTGTTATTTTGGGGGGGGGGGGGGGGGGGGGAAACAGCCTGTGCTGCATCGACGCACCAGCACCATCATCAAAGCACCATAATGCACCAAAACGCACCGGAGTGCACAGTCACCACAGTTAATAATAAAGAAAACAAACCCCTGGTGCTCTTGCTCTTCGGCTCCCTCTGCTGGCCAATGTTCTTCCAGATGTTGTCTTTCTTCATGTTCTTCTTGCTGGCGGCCTATTTGGACATAATAAAATGAAAAATGCACAAACGTGTCCGTATTTTATTTATGGCCCACAGTGGCCGACTATGAGTGGTTCACCTGTATGGCATAGGTGCCACGTTACCGAGGTCTGCCAGCAACATCTCGGGCCATCATGGCCGGTTCCAGCAGAGGGGCCATGCCCCAACCCGTGGGGTCCATAAGTGGTGCTCAGCCACAGACATGTGGTCCATAAGTGGTGCATCGATGCAGACAGCTGGTTGTGGGGGTTCTGGCACACAATGGCGGACTCCCGCACGCTCCCCTCGGTGCCCAGAGAGCACGATCCACGGGTCGGGGAAGGAAGACAGAGAAGACAGGTGAGCGAGGGGTAAGGTCACAAGGGTACACATCAATAAAGGCAATGCAAGGTGAGGTGCGTCTGAAGACTGAGCGGGGAGAAAAGCTCGTCCCTACCGTATGCCCCCCCCCTCCCCCCCCCTCCCCCCCCCCCCCCCCAACCCCCGTTACCTGTTCTACCCTTGCCCTTACCCCGTATTTACAAAAGTCTGCACATTACAAATTTGTAACTAGTGTCTCGTCTTCCCCATATTTCCCCTACACCAAATTCGTCACAATCCGACTAATCCAAAATTTGCCATCACCAATTCATCATCAATCCTCACAAGGAGGGAGAGATGGAACAACAAAGCACAATGTCACATCCACGTCATGATGCGTCTCAAATTCCAAACATTTGCACAAAAATAACCAAAACACAAGGCATGGTGTGGAGTCACCTCAGGTGAGTGGATGCAGATGGTGCAAGGAGATTTCAATCCTAACTATCCTCTTAAATGACATTAACACACTTTACACTACCCGGGGTCTCTCCCTGCCAAACCATTGGCCATCTTACTCTCTATGCGGTTTTAAGAACCAAATTCCCATTGACAAAACTGTGGTGCTTCCTCAATTTGGGGTCTCACTCCCCCGAGTCAACTCCCTGTGCCTTTGCACAATTTCAGGACTGGGTCATGTGGCTCTCCCAGCAGGTCCACCCACCTGCACATCTCCACCACTGCAGTTGCCTCCGAGCTTACCTGCTCCTTAACCTAACCTATCTACCTGGGGAAGGCCCTCTGGCGCTCTCCCCACTCGGTGCCCTCTCTGGCACTGGGCTACCCAGGTCCGTCCTCCGGATCCTCGAGCCCCATCCACAACAATTCTACCGGCTCCAAGAGCACACCTGCGGCCTCACCTGGCCGACATCCTCACAGTGGTGGAGTGCCCATTTAACTACACACACTAACAGGCCACACGCCCAGCCATTTCCACGACACTAATGCACCCATCCAAATACCATTCTTCCACACGCACCACAGATGCCAATATCCAACCACAATTTACCTACTCCCTCGACCTAACTCTTAAACTACCCTCCCCGGGTATTCGTGATGGGGTCCATCCTCCCCATACACACCTTCGCACCATCTACTCCACTCCACAGTTTCCACCATACTCCCTCCACACCATCCATTCCATACTCCATATATTCCATACCATTTATTCCATTCAACCATGCTCACCTGTATTTGCACACCTGTGCAATCACTCCTACTGGTGCTTCCTGCACCCTCCTTCCTCCCAGGCTCATTTGCTCAACACAACACTCAATCACTATTACTCACTCATACACTGCTCCATACACTTTTGATCCTCCAACACACGGCATCATCTGATCTACCTGGTTTCCTTCTAAAACTCGTGCTCCCCGTCTTCCCTTTAAACTAAGCACATCCCACGTCATTAACAACCATTCTAAACTCTCTATGTCCCCGACTACCTGTCCAATGTCGCTACTTACCTCTACCGTTACCTATGGTCAATCTTCTCTAGATCCCTATCATTTTATCCTAACCCTCCCTCGGCGAGCTTACACTGCCATAAACCCCATAGCTATTGCTCATGTTCCCCGTGTGAGAGATGGCAGAGTTGCCATCCCACCACATCGGGTATCTCCCACTATCAATTTTTGCCATCCACAAATTTCCTATCCCTACCAAATGTCCTTTAAACTTGAGCCTCGGTGCGTCTTTACATGCTCAGAACTTGGCTTCGCCAAGTCGAGCAATGAATGCGGGTGGTTCGTTGCCTGCGGTTGGGTCCGTCCGGCATTCGGTGCAGGGAAGGAGACTTACTCGGGCCGAGATTCCACGCACCATCTTGGCACGGAGCCGTCCGATGCCCCAATCTCAGCCGGCCGGAACGCTGCAACCACAAGGGGTCGCCGTGCCGACCCTTCTTACCTTCCCTTGAACCGGGCCGCCCGCTCCGCTGAGCGGAGCACGGACGCGACCGTTCAGAGCGCGGCCCGGCGCAATTCGCGCACGGCGGTTCTTTTGAAACCACCGTGGTTACGATCCCCGCTGGTTCCCGCTGCACACAAAGCCCGGCACGAACCGAGGACTCGCTTTGGCTAAAAGTCGATATAACCGCTATCCCGTTTAGCGTCGATGCTTCACTTGCATGCTCACACCCCGCGTTCCGTTCCGTGCTCACACATCCAGCTGTCTCCATACACTTCGTTATTGCACCTACTCTGCCACAACACCCAGGTACACTCGTAGACTTCGTCACACACCTGACCACCGCACACCTTGGCACACACTTGTCATTCGTACACCTCATCAACACACCTCTTCGCGCCCACTCCTCGGTCACATCCTCTGTGACAACCACGGGTGTGCACTCACCTGCACACCCAATCACGTGCTTCACTACCAATTCAAGTGTGCATTCCCACACGCGCTCGACCATTCCAGGTGTGCATCCTTTCATTCCAGGTGTGCATTCTCTCTCACCTGTCACAACCAACTCGTGCTCCGTGTCACTCTCACTACTCTCACCACCACACTCGGTCGCGCATTCACCCTTACTCTCGACAGCGCACTCTGTAATCATGCACCCGTCCGTTACACACCTTTCTCACGTGCATCCTCTTGCACACACTCTCCCGTTACGTCCTCCGTAACACTCACCACAGGTGTGCACTCTTTCGTTACATCCCCTGTAACACTCCCCATCACGCGCTTCCATGTGCCCCCCCGCACACGCGCCACGCCCAACTCACTCTCGACAGCACACTCACTCCTCGGCGCGCACTTTTTCCTCACACACCCCATAGTCGGACATCCTCGCACGCCTCCTCCTTCACACTCTGTACCTGTCGCACACCTTACCAGCGGCCTCTCATGAACACCCGGGTCTACACCAACCCCCAAGCCGACTGAATCTCCCCTCACACCATATACATTTCCGAGTATATCGCCACTCACCCCGGCACCTCGTCTCCGCTCCTCCTCCGCCACCTGCAAAGTCTTTATTTGGGTAGTGAGCACATCATCATGATTTGAGCACAGACCTTGTACATATTCCATCACTTCCTCCTTTATCTCCCTCTTAGTTTCCCTCAGTCTCTTCTTAATTTCACTCACCCCCTCTTCCACATCCTCTAATTTTTGCTTCACCTCTTTCATTTCCCGGTGCGCCCCCTCTATTTCATCCTCTAATGTCACCTTGATTGTTTCTATGTGCGTCCTCACCTCCCGTTCTTTCATCTCCATTACTTCTGTTACCTCGTCCAACCTCTTTGTCAACCCCTCATGTACCATCTGACATTCCCTCTTTGTCGCTATAAGTTCCTCTTTTATCTCTTTCTGAGTCGCCTTCAACCCCACGATTACCGCAGTGTTCTTCTCCACTTGATCCCCTAATTCCTTTTGTCCCACCGTCAGCTGTTCTACTTCCCTCGTTAGATCTTCTATGCCCCCCTGTAACCTAACCGTTCTATTTCTCACCTCTTTCTCCATACGCTCCTCACCTCGCTTTACCTCCTCGCGCACCCTTGGGACCCTTTCGCCCACCCTGCGGTCAATGTCTTCCTGTACTCTTTTCGCCGTGGCGTTCATTTGCTCCTGAAATCCCTCCGGGTTGTACCTTGCTTCGTGCCTCACTTTTTCCATGTCTATCCCCCGGTAGCCATCTTGCGCACCTGATACCCCTGCAACCACATCCTCACTGCTCTCCTCCTCCTCCATCATTACTCCCACCTCCTCCCTGGGGTCCTGGGTTGCTTCTAACCCCTCTATCTCCCCAACCGGCATCCGATCACCTTGACCATCCATGGCACGATTTTAAATTTAGGATGTTAAATAAAATTGTGGGCCACTCGTAATTTGAACGCGCTAAGCGTGCTTCAGGTCCGAATCTCGCTCCTGGCACCAATTGTTGCGGATCCCTCCGTCGGCCTTCTTCCCCTTAAGAAGGGGGGGATTAATCCCCTTGTTTGTGACTGACCGACGTGAGTCCTGAAGCTGCACAGCTCCCTCCGGAGAGGCAGGGGCGCAACCTCGTTCGCGACCGCGGACAGATGTTAATTGCCGAGCGGTTTAGCAACCGCGGCACGAACCATTAGCAGAGACTAAACCCGATCCTGAAACGTTGGCCAAAATCACGCCACAGGTTTTCAATGGGGAAATCACAAAGACGACCGGACGAGCATGAAGAAGAAGAACGAAGGTAGGAAATACAAATATAATTTATTACTCACTATTATTTACACAATCAAAAGAACCAAGGAGAAGGAAAGATAAGAAAATAAAGACAGAAAGGATGGAAGGACCAGAAGGACACAGTGAAAATATTAACTTATACAAGCTTACTTATACCCAGGGACAAGACACAAAACAAACTCACGTACACAAAAGGATGGAATGGCAGGAATGGTTTGGGACGGCAGAGGAGGGTTCAGGTAGATGGTGGCGTCGAGGTCCGGCTCCAAGCGCGCGCTCCGATCCACGCTTTGGGGTCGGGGCGAAAACCCGGCAAACACAGCTCCGCTTCGGGTTGGCAGCGAGGAGCCGGCAGCTCCACGTATTCGGTTCCACACCGGCAGCTGTCTGACGCGTCCTCCGCCTCCTGCGTCTCTGACGCTCTTTTCCTACTCCGCAGAATCTGCCTCTGGTCCAGCCCACCTCCCTCAAATCCCTCTCTCCGCTTCTCCTCAACTGGACTCTTACTCACTTGTTCTTGTAATAGACTTGCGCGGGCGCTTTTATAACGCGCTCTTGGATCAATCCGCGCCACGCCCGTGATGGTATCTCACCAGCCCTGATTGGCTGGTGGGGGCTCGCTGGCTCCACCCTCTGATGACGAGGGGCGGAGACACGCCTTTCTTCCCCGACTTGACCGCGTGCGTAATGGAGTTTTGGGGTGAAGAAAACCGCCCAATGCAGTTGGCAATAATGCAGTTGGAAATGGGGGCTTTGGGAATGGAAAGGGAACTATCTTATGTCCTTTTAGTCCTTGAGCCAGACCAAAAGTAATGCTCCGGCGGGGGGAGTAATTCTCATTATGATTTTCCATTAGACCAATGTCTCAAGTGTCAGAAAAGGTGTGATGGACATCTGAGAACGGTAGCTTAGTGCCCGGATGGACGCCATCTTTGAAACCACCCAGCTCGAAAATGCCCATTTGGTGGGGTACATTGTTGCACGTGTATCTGGACTTCTATACTAGCTATCGATGTGCGGTTGACGACTAAATATACGTCCGATGTGTACCGTCTAAATAAAAAATAATATGAAGCATTTTGTTTTAGATTAATTATTATAAAAATCAATTATCGAAAAAAAATCATATATTTTTCAATATTTTATTATTAGACTTGTACTTTTTTTAGTGAAACAACACTGGTATGATTTTCCAAATTATGCATTGTGCTACACCGTTTATCTGTCTATAAAAATAACTCAAAAACTAAAACATATCATCCACCACGAGTTTACAACAAATAAATGTAAAGAGGCATAAAATGACTTAGGCCGCCGCTGGCATTATCTATTCTGACGATAACGCAAGTTAGGAATGTCGTACGGAGAGGATTTTAACACCATACGATATCTAATAAGCAGGCGGAAATTGTTACATAGGAAATCTGCACTTTGGTGGCCATCTTGGATTTCAAAATGGCCGCCAATTATATTAATTATTCATTACTAGAGTTTGGAAAGACGTATGGAGCTGATTTTAACACCATACGATGTATATTCCTAATAAGCAAGCGGAGGTATCATTGAACATGTCATGTTTTAGTCAAATAACACCGGTATGATCTTCCAAATTATACATTTTGCTAAACCGTTTATCTGTCTATAAAGATTTTCAGGCAATTTGGCCTGCATTATAATAGAGAACAACATATGCTATACAATATACAGTGCAGTGCACACAAAGTACCACTTCCGTCACATGTGCACCCTTCGGTCCCGACTGTATTAGCATTCGATAACATCGACAGGCTAGAGGAATCGCTGAGTGGTGGCGGAACATCGCATCGCGTCAACGGTATCATCGTCCAACCGAAGTCGCAGTCGTGTTTGCCGCCCCAACCTCTATCGGCAGTATCCAAAGCAGATAAGAAGCGATCTATCCCGTCATCCAGCGATTTAGTTCCAATATACAGCGGTGGGAAACGAGAGGGCCCACCTGCAATCAAGCCTGCAGATCTTTCTGACACTCTTGCAGGCGCAACATCCCTTGCGCAGCGCCGAAATCACGTATGGATTATGACTCGCATGCTGGAACCATGCGACCAGACAATCAGTTCGTGGACTGGTTTCAACATCATGACTAGAGATCGTGTTCAGGTGACGGAATATGTAGTTGGCTACCTGCCGACTATAAACGCGCCTGCCACAGATATGGCAACAGTGCAAGAAATCCTCAGAGAAGCTCTGAACATCATGTCATCACTTCAGCTTGAGCGTATACCGGTGGTGCTAGACCAGGCACTATTTGCTAAGGCGACCGAAATAGCATGGAAAGATGTCGATCGATATGGAAGAATCGTGCTCATGATGGGGAACTTCCATACCATCTGTAACTTCATGTCGAGCATTGGGAAAATGTTTGGAGATGCAGGGCTTCGGGATGTAGCTGTTGAGTCAGGAGTAATCGCTGAAGGTTCCATCAACAGGGTTCTGGAAGGCAAGCAATACAACCGTGCTGTGCGACTCCACAAGTTGATGTACGAGGCACTAATGCGCATCATTTGGAAGGGCTTCCAGGTGTGGATAGAAAGCAATCATCCTGACAAGGAACCCCAGATTCGAAGCACTGACCTCAAAATTCGCAGCATCAAGGAGGATGTTTGCCACGAGACTCTCGCTGCTGCTCTCGATGATGATTCATGTGTACAGAGCTTTGACATGTTCGCGAAATACCTACATTTTCTGCGAACCAAACATGGAGACCTGGCTCGCTTCTGGATGATGTATATTGATATGGTAGAGACCCTGCTGGGGTTGATTCGTGCGGATAGAGAAGGCGACTGGATGCTTCACTTGGCTTGTGTCAGAAGAGTGATCCCTTGGTGTTTCGCAATGAACAAGGTGAACTATGCTAGATATCTACCAGTGTACTATGCACAGATGACACAACTCCACGAAACATGCCCCGAGTTGTACAGGCATTCAATCAAGGCTACTTCTCCGTACAGCTTAGACCAGGGAATCCATTTGCCAGAATCGCTGTTGATCAGACAACAGAAGAAACAGTAAACAAAGATACGCAAACAGCTGGAGGAACACGAGGTTTTAGTCTTCGACAAGGGGCTGTGTCACGATAC
This sequence comes from Myxine glutinosa, assembly GCF_964187855.1. NCBI lineage: Eukaryota > Metazoa > Chordata > Myxini > Myxiniformes > Myxinidae > Myxine > Myxine glutinosa. Next base: position 127,997,061 of record NC_136263.1, read on the forward strand.
TATCTAACTGCGGAAAATCGGGCTACTGCACTGAGGCAACTACGAGAAACTATCCTTGTGAATGGCAGCGACACATCTCACGCCAAGCACCCTGACTTGTCTACTTCTCGCATCAAACGTGATGAGTCTGGCGTCACAGCTATCTGTGATCTACTGGAAAATGACTGGACCAATCCATTCGCCGATGATCCGTCATGTCTTCTCAGTATATCTACCGGAGCGGCTGCGAGGGAGGACGTTTCTAATGACCTACTCAACACCCTGCAAAAGGGGGAAGCGGCGTATCAAAGCTTCCAGAAACGTCTTGAAGAGGGAACAGGCTTTCATGACACATTGAACAAGCTAAACTTGAAGACCTTTGGTAAGATCAAGCAGAAAGTTGTGAAGGGCACAAACAAGGAGATCGTCCTGAGAGCTGACAGACAACTGTTTGCCACCATGATACTCATCGCCAAAACAAGGAACCTCGACATGCAACTTGTCCTTTGTCACCCACTAGGGCCGTTACCATGGTCTTTGGCAAACGTTGATGGGTCAATGAAAAAAACGAACAAAGCTGCACTTGCGAAACACATGGAAGGTCTTGTGGAACCAGCCGAGAACGTTGACAAGCGAAGTGCAACAATAATTGATGCGATGGCTCTCATACAAAAGATGCATGGCGAGAACGACACGTTCGAAGAACTATCTGACCGCATCCTTGCTGCAGCGCTTCACGCTGGTCAAGGCAGTGAGCGCATCGATGTTGTCTTTGACACATACACAGAAGAATCCATCAAAGCAGCTGAGCGTGTGAACCGCGGTTCAAATGAAGGCATCAGTTTCAGCGAGATCAGACCCGCACACAAAATCATGAACTGGCGGCGTCTCCTTGCTTGCAGCCAGACAAAGGAGAAACTGGTTGTGTTTCTGGCGGAGTCGTGGAAACATGAAACAAATCGCGAAAAGCTAGGCAACAGAACACTGTATGTCACCTGTGGTGAAAAATGTCTGGTACTGACCCGCGATAGGTGGAAGTTGGTGCAAGCACTCGAATGTAGCCACGAGGAAGCAGACACGCGTATGTTTCTCCACGCAAAGCACGCCGCTACCCACTACAAGACGATCATCTTAGTGGCAGATGACACCGACGTTCTGATCATCAGTCTTCATCTCAGCAGAACCATCGATAGTCAGCTCTTCATCAGACGAGGAACAAAGGTTCGAGTCAGAATGATCGACGTTGGAAAGTTGGCTGCGGTATTGGGGTCTGGAGTTTGCAGTGCATTGCCAGGGCTTCATGCATGGAGCGGGTGTGACACTGTGAGTGCTCTGGCTAGCCAAGGAAAGATAAAGGCTTTGAAGCTTGTGCAAGCGAATGAGCTGTATCTTCAAACATTCACAGATCTGGGATCTTCGTGGAATGTACCAACAGACGTCTTCAATAGCATTCAGGCCTTCACGTGTCAGCTGTACGCCAAGAACACGAAGATCGTCGGTGTTAATTCGCTCCGTTATCACATGTTCTGTGCAAAGAAGGGCCAGATCGAATCTGGACAATTGCCGCCTTGTGAAGACTCCTTGATGCAGCATACGCTTAGGGCCAACTATCAGGCGGCTATCTGGCGACGCAGCCTTGAAAACCTACCAGACGTCCCAACACCATCAGCAGGACATGGTTGGGAACTCGATGATGGCGGTTCGCTCACAATCCGATGGATGGCGGGTCTACCAGCTCCAGATGTCGTCTTGAATCTCATCTCATGCACATGCAGAAGGACGTGTCGACCGTCAGATTGCTCCTGCATACTGAATGGGTTGAAGTGCACTGTTGTGTGTAAGCTACAGGGATGCTCCAACATGGTGCAGGATGATGCTATCGTGGCTCAGGATGCCAATGACTCTGATGGCGACTCTGATGATTAACTTTGTGTGCACTGTATATTGTATAGCATATGTTGTTCTCTATTATAATGCAGGCCAAATTGCCTGAAAATCTTTATAGACAGATAAACGGTTTAGCAAAATGTATAATTTGGAAGATCATACCGGTGTTATTTGACTAAAACATGACATGTTCAATGATACCTCCGCTTGCTTATTAGGAATATACATCGTATGGTGTTAAAATCAGCTCCATACGTCTTTCCAAACTCTAGTAATGAATAATTAATATAATTGGCGGCCATTTTGAAATCCAAGATGGCCACCAAAGTGCAGATTTCCTATGTAACAATTTCCGCCTGCTTATTAGATATCGTATGGTGTTAAAATCCTCTCCGTACGACATTCCTAACTTGCGTTATCGTCAGAATAGATAATGCCAGCGGCGGCCTAAGTCATTTTATGCCTCTTTACATTTATTTGTTGTAAACTCGTGGTGGATGATATGTTTTAGTTTTTGAGTTATTTTTATAGACAGATAAACGGTGTAGCACAATGCATAATTTGGAAAATCATACCAGTGTTGTTTCACTAAAAAAAGTACAAGTCTAATAATAAAATATTGAAAAATATATGATTTTTTTTCGATAATTGATTTTTATAATAATTAATCTAAAACAAAATGCTTCATATTATTTTTTATTTAGACGGTACACATCGGACGTATATTTAGTCGTCAACCGCACATCGATAGCTAGTATAGAAGTCCAGATACACGTGCAACAATGTACCCCACCAAATGGGCATTTTCGAGCTGGGTGGTTTCAAAGATGGCGTCCATCCGGGCACTAAGCTACCGTTCTCAGATGTCCATCACACCTTTTCTGACACTTGAGACATTGGTCTAATGGAAAATCATAATGAGAATTACTCCCCCCGCCGGAGCATTCACTTCAAAATATGGCCGGTTGGCTCAAGGACTATTTGGTGTAATGCAGAGTCAACTAGTGGGAAACAGTGCCTTAAACTACATAGAATAAGAAATAACTATTTAGAAGGATATATGATTTGCTACGTGCATGTATATGGATTAACTAGGAGGACGACCTTTTACCTTTACACTACGGAGGGTGATATTTACAACAAGATTCATTACACTACACAATGTGATATTTACAACAATTCTCAAATCCACAACAATATTATGCTTATTGTGACTTAAGGGAAAGGGTTGTTGTGAGTAAAAGATTTAAAAGCGCTCCTGTTAAAATGTGGCCAGATATCTGGATTGAGACCGGAAGAGGTGGTGGTGGAGGCTCCGGGCCGAGCATTCGACGTACAGTGCGAGGGAACCTGGCGTCCTTGGAAGGAAGTTCGGTCGAGAAGAAATATCGCCGGAGTGCGGAGAGCCTGTGTCGCCGGGTATTCTCAGTGAGGTCCCGGAGGATCCAGGCCTTGAGAACCCGGGTTGGAGCGAAAGCCGTCCGCCATTTTGGCCATGCGAGCACCCTGCAGGGAACAGGCTTTCGTCGGGTCGGCTGGGCATTATTCCCTGGTGGATTGCCGGGAACGGCTGTGCCAGAAAGGGATACGTGAGAATTATACGTAGGCTCGCGGGTTGAACCGCAACGTGTACGTCGGAGCGCTCCTTTGTGAGGTTCCTCGCCACCGCTGTGTTGATGGGGGCTGAGCACGTGACCTCGGGGTCGTCACGCTCGTCTACGCCTCAATTGACCACCGGGCCTTGACTCCCCGATCGCGGGAGGGAGCACAGCTTTGTGAGGTTCCTCGCCACCGCTGTGCTGCTGGGGGCTGAGCCCGTGACCTCGGGGTCGTCTCGCTCGTCCATGCCTCACTTGACCACCGGGCCTCGACTCCCCGATCGCGGGAGCGCACAGATACACAGGGACTTCGCCTGGGAGGGGAGCAGAGACATTGGGGGAGGTGCCTTGAGTGGGGTTAAGGGGGCTTGACAAGGATATTATCGTAAGATTTGAAAGTAGGGGTGATTGCCCCATTGCTGTACGGCTCTTTGTGGGAGATTTATAATATAGTCTGGGTTGCTTATAACTTTGTGGTTGCATCATTGGTTCGGCTGTTTCATTTGCTGGTTCCATTGAGGGACGTCATTTGCTGGGTTTCAACCAGGGATAACACATCTTTCTGCCGGGGACCCTCTCGGGGTTCGGAGGTCCACCGAGACCAGAGGTAAGGGGGGGGGGGGGCCCGTAACAGAAATTGTGGGCTCGTCCAATTGATATTCGTTGCCTCGCAATTGGGTCTGCGTCCGGGATCTAAAAAATTCTAAATTCAGTCCGGGAAGGAATTCCCAAGTTTTGAACTTTTCCAACATTCCCAAATTTTTTCCAAAAACAAACAACAACAACAACAACAACAAAAAAATAATACTTTTGTTTTTGTTGGTTAAAAAATTTTTTCCCTTGTGTGAAGGTTAACAGGTGTTACCAGTAGTCACTATGGCGTTTGACGCAGAGAAGTTTACGGTGACCCCAAGTGAAGCACAATTCAGAGCGTTAGTAAAATCGGACCTCTGGAAATTGGCCAAACATTTTAGCTTGGAGGTCCGAACTAATATGAAGAAGGCAGAGTTGCAGACAGTGGTGATACAATCTATGGTGGGATTAAAAGCATGGGAAGAGGTAGCCTGGGATTGGTTACCAGAAGAACAAGAAAATGTGGAGCTCTGGAAACTGGGGATGCAATTACCGAGCCAGGAAAGGGAAAAAGCACTGGAAAGAGAACTCCAGGAAAGGTTAGAAGACAAAAAGACAGAGGAAAGGAGAGTGGAAAGAGACCTCGAAGCAGAGGAGAGAAGAGCCGAAAGGGAGTTGAAGGACCGTGAATTGGCGCGTCAGCAGCAAATTAAAGTCAAGGAGCTGGAGTTAATGAGAGAACGGGGAGAGGTACCATCCCTGCTGACTGGTTCGACACCAAGTCAGAACACCTGGGATGTTGGCAGACATGTGAGGCTGGTCCCACCCTTCAATGAGAAGGAGGTAGCCAAGATTTTTCCACACTTTGAGAAAGTGGCTCGACAGTTAAACTGGCCTGAGGTGTACTGGTCCATACTAGTGCAAAGTGTTCTGGTGGGTAAAGCTCAAGAGATGTATTGGGCTTTACCGATTGACCAGTGTGCAGATTATGAGGTATTGAAGAAACACCTTCTCAAAGCCTATGAATTGGTCCCGTAAGCTTACCGGCAAAAATTCCGGAATGTCAGGAGGAGGGAGAGTGAGACCCACGTGGAGTTTGCCAGATTGAAAGAGACCATGTTTGATAGGTGGTGCGATTCAAAAGGAGTTGGGAAAGACTTTGAACTATTACGACAATTGATCCTGGTGGAGGAGTTCCAACAGTGTGTCCACGAGGACATTAAAATACACCTGGAGGAAAGGAAAGTACCAAAGTTGTATGAGGCAGCGACCATGGCAGATGACTATGCGTTAACCCACAGGATGGGGTTCCACAACCCTAACTTCTCGCCTAGACTTAGCCAGGGGAGCTATGGTACGGCAGGGGCGGAGAACGAAAATTCATGGGGGTGGCCTCGAGAGGAGGACCACTCTGATATCATGACTTCTAGAGGTCAGAAGTCAACGGTTTCAAGGCAGACGTATCCTCCGTGGGCCTCGAGGCAGACCACGAGGTTCTCCTCCGGGCCTACGTGCGCTTTTTGCCATAAACCAGGACACTTGATGTCCCACTGTCATGCTTTGGGAAAGGAAAATCAGGAGTGGAGTCCGACTAGTACAACTCCGAATGCGATGGCAAACGTGAGAAATCGCCCGTGGAAGAGTTACCAACCATTTATTTATGAGGGGTTTGTCTCACTGGAGGGAGACTCGACTAGCCCAAGACCTGTTAGGGTATTGAGGGACACAGGAGCACATCAATCCTTAATGCTTGAAGGCATTTTGCCATTGTCGGAGAGTACAGCAACTGGTGATAGTGTTCGGTTACAGGGGATCGGTGGCTGGGTTAGCGCTCCCCTTCATGTCATCAATCTAGAGTCTGATTTGGTGTCAGGACCGGTCACCGTGGGGTTGCAAGCCACTCTTCCTGTAGAGGGAGTATCAGTTGTGGTTGGGAATGATTTGGTCGGGGGTCAAGTTTCTAGTAACCTGATGGTTGTGAAAAAGTCCGATATGGGAGGTAACACCACACCAGTCAGGGATGTAGGCAAAGTTGGCAAGCTTTTTGGAGGTGGACTGAACTTTAAAACAAAGGAAGAGGTTCTGGAGTCTACCTTCAACAAATATGGACCGCTTTTGGAAGTGTTGCTGATAAAAGACAGGGAGAGCCAAAAGTCAAGAGGGTTTGGCTTTGTCACATTTGAAAACTCAAAGGACGCCAGAAATGCAGAAAAGGATCTGAATAACCAGGAGTTGGAGGGTCGGACCATAACAGTAGGGAAGGCATTTCGTCGGCGTCGAGGGGGCTACAGAAGAGGACAACTTGGCGGTAGTGTTGGTGGTGGCCGCAGCCGATATTGCTATGGAGGCTCCCAGAGTTACGGCAGCTCCCAAAAGGATGACTATCAGGGTAGCGGCCGAGAAGGAGACCGTTATTTACGTGACTACAGTGACAGGTAGTCCAACCGCGAATCTTAGGGAAGTTAGAAAGAGTTGAAGCACTGAATGCTGCGGAGCAGACCGAGCCAAAATTCCTACACGGATTAACCGTGAACGCCACGTTCCTAAAGACGTCCATGTAGTAAACATTCCTGCACGGACTAACCATGAACTTCACGTTCCTAAAGGCGTCCATGTAGGGAATACTCAGCTCGGCCTCCCGGGAAAAAGTGCTATCAGGAGGCAATAGGTGGTTTGTTGACAAGTTGGCCGGCAAAGAATGTTTTCGCTGTGGTCAAACTTTCTTTCCTGAAGGGGGGAAGTGTTATGGACTCGGCCTTAATGATCGTTGTTATGAGTATTGTTGCTGGTTCAAAGTATTCTAGATATTATGCTTATTGTGACTTAAGGGAAAGGGTTGTTGTGAGTAAAAGATTTAAAAGCGCTCCTGGTAAAATGTGGCCGGAAATCCGGATCGAGACCGGAAGAGGTGGTGGTGGAGGCTCCGGGCCGAGCCTTCGACGTACAGTGCGAGGGAACCTGGCGTCCTTGGAAGGAAGTTCGGTCGAGAAGAAATATCGCCGGAGTGCGGGGAGCCTGTGTCGCCGGGTATTCTCAGTGAGGTCCCGGAGGATCCAGGCCTTGAGAACCCGGGTTGGAGCGAAAGCCGTCCGCCATTTTGGCCACGCGAGCACCCTGCAGGGAACAGGCTTTCGTCGTGTCGGCTGGGCATTATTCCCTGGTGGATTGCCGGGAACGGCTGTGCCAGAAAGGGACATGTGAGAATTATACAGAGGCTCGCGGGTTGAACCGCAACGTGTACGTCGGAGCGCACCTTTGTGAGGTTCCTCGCCACTGCTGTGTTGCTGGGGGCTGAGCACGTGACCTCGGGGTAGTCTCGCTCGTCTACGCCTCAATTGACCACCGGGCCTTGACTCCCCGATCGCGGGAGGGAGCGCAGCTTTGTGAGGTTCCTCGTTACCGCTGTGCTGCTGGGGGCTGAGCCTGTCGTCTCGCTCGTCCACGCCTCACTTGACCACCAGGCCTCGACTCACCGATCGCGGTAGCGCACAAAGACACTGGGACTTCGCCTGGGAGGGGAGCAGAGACATTGGGGGAGGTGCCGTGAGTGGGGTTAAGGGGGCTTGACAAGGATATTATCGTAAGATTTGAAAGTAGGGGTGATTGCCCCATTTCTGTATGGCTCTTTGTGTGTGATTTATAATATAGTCGGGGTTGCTTATAACTTCGTGTGGTTGCATCATTGGTTCGGCTGTTTCATTTGCTGGTTCCATTGAGGGACGTTATTTGCTGGGTTTCAACCAGGGATAACACATCTTTCTGCCGGGGACCCTCTCGGGGTTCGGAGGTCCACCGAGACCAGAGGTAAGGTGGGGGCGGGGGGGGCCCGTAACAGTACATTACAGCCCTCTTGTTTCCACCGCTTTGTTCATCCCACTGTCACCTTGTACTGGGCTCATCTACCATCGATATCCCTGCAACTCTCCAATTTTTTCCCCTACGAACCAGTACACTGCTTATAAAAAGGAGGTTCAATTGTTGTGTGTGGATGTGTGCGTATGGAGACTTAGGGGTTTTGCCTTTACTATAATTTGCATTTACAATTCTTTCCTTTTTTATTCTATTGTTGAATTGTTTTGTGCCCCCTTCGCCCTGAAGAAACTCCCAACGTTCGTCCCCCATGATCTCTTCATCTTGACTGCCTTTCTTTAATTGTCATATCGCTATTTGTATTAAGTCGTGTTTTGAAGGAAAGATTTACCTGATTAAACTCAATCATTTGATAGGAAAACATATTTGAATTCTTCACTTGGTTGAGTTATGGTTTACAGCACTTGCTATTTATTTGTGTTGCAGTTCAGGCATGTCAATGGCTTCAAGATGGGATGTTTATGGTGGTTTAATCGATCTCAGAACAAAGAGATGGATGGGTTCATCCTCTGAGGTCTCTTCCATTTTGTCACATCCACGTTATGACAGTGAAACGCAAGACTATGATATAGCTTTAATGAGACTACGATCCAGAATGAAAATTTCACGTGAGTATTATTTTCCTTTTTATTTGCCTGAATTTCATATTTTTTGTTTTATTAATTAGAATAGAGGTACATATATACAGCAGTTAGCGTGCCCTGAATGTCGCGAAGAAGAAACCTTGATGTATCTAAGTCAGGGCCGAATGTCCATGTAAGCGCTTGTGTCGCCATGCGTGTGGTGGAGCTATGCTAATTAGATAGGGCATAAGGATAAATTCCCAGTGTGTAAATGCCCCTGTAATTTTTCCCTTTCTTCTTATGACATTTACTCGTCCAGCCATGCACTCGACACATAATTACAACAACCAGATCGCCGACGGTACCCAGATACTACTACCCGCCCAGCCGAATCTTCTCGATGGGCGTCAAGAATGGCCTCCCACGCCCCAAAGGACGATTGGTTGGGACGATTCCATGTTGCTTGGTGATTGGAGCATGCGTGATGTCAGAGGGAACTTTCTAGAATGGGGAAAAGAAAAGGAGAAGCAACCGCTATTTTCACTCTCTCTGTCCTGGGTTCGTGGCAGGTGATCACAGTTTGGCTCGTGATTGCTCTCTCTGTCCTGGGTTCATGGCAGGCGGTCACACATTGGCTCGTGATTGCTCTCTCTGTTCCGGTGTTTGTGACAGGCGGTCACAATTTGTTCTCTCTCTATGCCTGGGCCTTCGGTGGAGGTGGCTGCTCTTTGAGCGATACGCGCTCACGAGGCGCGTGGTAGAAGCCCAGTGGGTCATGGCAATCGGAGGAGGAGGGATTTCGGAAGCCTCGCACAGGCGGCTGGTTGTGGAACGACTTCGCGCCATTGGGCGTTTTCCCGCGAAAGCCCCCGCAAGATGACCACCAGGGTTCAAGGGCCATTTGAAGTGACCAGAGGTGAATACCGGTGGAGGGTCCCTCATTTAGGAATCTTAGTTTACTGTGTGTTCATTTCTTTGTTGCCTGCATTATTTTCATTAAACCCTTATTTGTTGCATTTCCAATCTCTTGTCCTGTACATTTATTTGTTTGTGGTTTCGAAAAACCCTCGTCGCATCCATCCGCCACGTCCATCCATTCAATTAAGACAAGACCTCTGTTTCCCTCGTGCACCATTTAAAGGGTTCACCATATTTTTGGCTCATGCGCCTCGGAGTTAAAGCTCGGTCGGCCATCTGTCACCCAGGGGTCTTTACGACAATATTTTCGTATTTCCGTTTCGTAATAGAAAATATTGTCGGGGACGCGACAATATTTTCACCACAAACGAAACCAGGGACTCCTTACTATTGCTTGCACTATCTTTTGACTTACATGTGAGGTGCACAGAAGGGCGCTCTGACATTGCTTTGTGTAAGTGGCAGCATAAAGTTTCACAGGTGGTGTATAATCTCAGTGTGGCTGGTTTTGCACACTTTCCAGAAGTAATATACACACACACACACACACACACACACATACATATATATATATATATATATATATATATATATATATATATATATATATATATATATATATATATGTATATATATATATAATCAACACATATTTCCATCAAACAAATCATTTCCTTTTTGTCCATTTAACTCACCGACAAAACTTCATTGCAAACAAACGAGTTCTCCTTCAAAGTAATAAAACCAGTGCTTCACCAAGCTGCGAGCTCGTGCTTGCCAAGCCAGCTGTTTCTTATCAACGCTTTTGAAGGGAGTGCTTGCTTGAGTGCTTAAGCCACTTCGCAAGCGCTTAGCAAGCCCGCCAGTATAGGTATTTTTTTTTGGTCTTATGATTATGTTGGTATGATTCTACATGCTGCCCTGTCTTCTAGCAACCATTAAAATTGGTTTAAAATACCTTTAGTCAGTATAACCGCTCGGGTTCAGCTTATGAAGAAGAGGAACCGCCAGGGCTCAGATTGTGAAGAAGAGGAACCTTGCGAAAATAAGATTACAGGAAACCATGGGTCTCGTACAGAAGCCATTTTATTTGATGGCTCCATGAAACTACAACATAAGAAACAAACAGCAAAGTAAGAAAAAAATTCCATAATTGCAGTTCACACATTCGGCTTCAATACAAACAATCAAACAGAAGTTTGTCGTTCTGCACAAGAAAACAGCAAAGCAATGGCGAAATACTAGCCGTTTGCAAAGAATTTACCTCACAAAGCGGAAAATGCACATCAAATCCATTTCTTACAGCTTAAGCAGCAAATGTATTATGTATCAAAGAAACAAATGACATTACATACCAACTTTGGATCCTCAATTAATCTTTCTCTGAGTTCACTGTTTAACCTCTCCAGACCGTTTCAAGCGCTCTTCATCTGGGCACGCTCCAGCTCACCACAACATGAAATCTCTAAAGACTTCGCGAGTTAAAAGATAAAAGATAGAACTAACTATGAAGCCCAATGGTGTGGGTGGACGTTACAAAACCGAGATGCGAATCGCTGTTATGAAAAGCACGATGTGAACCACTGATAAAAACACTACTCACACAGCTGCTACACTGCCACAACTACCAGCATGGCAAAACCCCCCAAAATATTAGATCGCCACATAAACGAATGTGGTCAGCAGTCATTACAGTCAGTGTAGTATACTGTTTATTCTACCAGGTGAGCGCCCAGGGGTATTGCCCATGTAGTGGTTACCTTATTCACATGTCGCGGTTACCTTATTCACTTGTCGCGGTTAACTTATCCGCATGTGATGGTTACCATTACGATGGGTTTGGTCTAACCCACACACACGGGTGTTTGGTTGTGTCGTCGTGACGCACGCGCGGCTGTTGGAGCCACGCCCTCCGAAGAGGGTTCTTGGTTTTATATAAGCCGTTACGACTTCCGTTCGCTAGCAGTTGCTGGAGATTTCTGTACAATAAACAACCTTTTGTACCCAACGAAATGGCCTCTTCTTATCGTCTTCGGCAACCGCTAAACTGGTGACCCCGTTGCCCCCGAACGTATTTGGGGGCCAAATGAACACGGCAGGATTGCGACCGCAATTTCTTCCACAAGACCTAAACTCGAACTGCCAGAGTTTTAGCAACGACGAGCGGCCATGTGGTTCGCGCATCGCGCTCGGTTCCTCCTCTACGACTAGAGGGGCGAACCAGCTCCGGGACCCTCCGAAGGAACGCCGTTACGGGGCGTTGGCGGCACGGCTACTTCGTCGCCTTCGCGCACACAGGCCGAGTACTGCTGCTCGTCGCCTCCGCGCACACAGGCCGGGCACGGCTACTTCGTCACCTTCGCGCACACAAGCCGAGCACCGCTGCTCGTCGCCTCCGCGCACACAGGCCGAGTACTGCTGCTCGTCGCCTTCGCGCACACAGGCCGAGTACTGCTACTTCGTCACCTCCGCGCACACAGGCCGAGTACTGCTGCTCGCCACTCCTACTACTGCTCCTACGGCGGATCCCGAGGCTGATGCTCCTGCAACTACAGCTACTACCGCTGCTCATCTCTTGCGCACGCACGGCTGCTTTGTTACCTTCGCGCGCACTGGCGCCTCGTTGTCTTCGCGTGCACTGCTGCTCGCCACTCCCGCAATTCCTACTGCTGCAACTACAACGGCTACCGCTGCTCAGCACCCGCGGCCCGGCTCTGTTCCACCCGCGGCCCGGCTCTGTTCCACCCGTGGCCCGGCTCTGTTCCACCCGTGGTCCGGCTCTGTTCCATCCGCGGCCCGGCTCTGTTCCATCCGCGGCCCGGCTCTGTTCCACCCACGGCCCGGCTCTGTTCCACCCACGGCCCGGCTCTGTTCCACCCTCGGCCCGGCTCTGTTCCACCCTCGGCCCGGCTCTGTTCCACCCGCGGCCCGGCTCTGTTCCACCCGCGGCCCGGCTCTGTTCCACCCGCGGCCCGGCTCTGTTCCACCCGCGAACTACGTACACGCCCGTGGCGTGCCTTCTGGGGGGGCGCATGTAGTGGTTACCTTATTCACATGTCGCGGTTACCTTATTCACTTGTCGCGGTTACCTTATTCACTTGTCGCGGTTAACTTATCCGCATGTGACGGTTACCATTACGATGGGTTTGGTCTAACCCACGCACACGGGCGTTTGGTTGTGTCGTCGTGACGCACGCGCGGCTGTTGGAGCCACGCCCTCCGAAGAGGGTTCTTGGTTTTATATAGGCCGTTACGACTTCAGTTCGCTAGCAGTTGCTGGAGATTTCTGTACAATAAACAACCTTTTGTACCCAACGAAATGCCCTCTTCTTATCCTCTTCGGCAACCGCTAAACCCCTGTGTTTCTGTCTTCAACTACAGTTATTTTCCTTGGCCGTCCTGGCCATTGTCTTATTTCTTTTTCAAGATATTGCAAATTGTTTTGTTTGCTATGCCGAGTTCATTTGGTGTGCTATGGTTCTAACTTAATTCTTCTGTTCTTTCAGCTTTAAAAAATCCTTGTTTTTCTTTCATAGACAGTTCTATGGTCATCATGTTGGTTTATGCCTTCTGACTACAAAGGCAGACTCCAAAGGCAAAAGCAAATGCTGAAACAAAGACTAGACATTCACAGCTCTTTTATGGGTAACCAATCAATGCAACAAGAAACACCTGAGCAACAAGACACAACTATGTCATTTGTTCCAATGCTTATCCTTACCTAAAATGGGGGGAATTATCATTAAAAATGCTATTTGTCTGCAATGGTAAAACGTACGTACATGCATAGAAATACCAAGAAACAAAAGCTGACCTTCTTTACTCATGTCTCATATTCATCTTTTGATCGCAAATCCAAATTTCTTGAGTATATAGCAATAATAACAATTTTGACTTCACCATTCCAATATTTATGGAGGGCACTGTATGTCCAGAGAGACGGCCCTGATCTCACGTCTGACATTGAGAGAGAGATCTCCATCCATTGTTGGGTGAGTAAAAAAAATATCATGTCCAAGGTGGAATGACCTCGTCTGAAACCAAATTGGTGATCTGTGATGTGGTTGTTGGAGAAAAGGAAAGATTTCATATCAACTGCAATGCAATGGTTTCATATCAACTGGGGAGAGACACCAAGGAATTGGGGATGTCCTATGGGAGGAAGGATTCTGTTAAACAGATGTTGTCTGGTTTATTTGCAGTGGCCTGTATTGAGAGATCTGTCAGGTTAGAGTGGAGACTAGGGTGGTCCAAAAATGCAAAAAAAATCACTTTTTTATCTGGATTTTGATGCTCTATTGGATTATTGTTAGAAATGGTCTAAATCATTCACCCAAAAAATATTTTGCATCTGAGTCATCTATAAACTCATACACACTCAACATATAAATTTGTCATTTTGGTCAATTTTAATGACTTACAAAGACTTTAGAAATATTTTTTTCCTAAATAATGTCATTGATGGTACATACCCCTGTGAAGTCCTCATGGTCGAAACATGAGTCAGACATGTATGAACATGTTTCAAACATGCTTCAAGCATTGTCAAACATGTTTCGACCATGATGATTTCACACTCACAGGCGCAAGCGCATGCAAAAAGTCATGAACCACAAAATGGCTTAGTACAATAGTGCATGTACTTTTTCCACCTAGGTTGCTATTGGATTGTTCTCATTTAGCCAAATTTGGTGAAAAACGCCATATTTCAATTGAAGTGTGTATGAGTTTCTAGATGGAATTGAGCGAAAATATTTGGTGGGTGAATGTTTTAGACCATTTCTAACAATAATCCAGTAGAGCATCAAAATCGGAGAGATCGATGTTTTTTGGACCACCCTAGTGGAGACCTCTGATGTTTGAGGTCCACAAGGCGAGAGATGGGCGAGGAGCAGGTGTTGGGGTGGTGCAGGATTGGGGAAGGCTTTGTGGGGGCAAGGTGAGGCTTTGAAGGGTGAGATGAGGGGGAGTAGAGGGTGTGGAGTGTGGGGGAAGGTTTGAGTATGAGGGGTGTGGGTGAACCTTTCAGTGTGAGGGGTGTGGGGGAAGGATTGAGTGTGTGGGTTGCGGGTTAAAGTGTGGGGGGGGGGGGGGGGGGTTCTTGAATAAATGAATCATTAATTGCCAAAGTAGTAAGACTACTTTTTCTGCTGTATGTATTATATACTGTCACGTGAAAAAGTAAGTACACCCCAAGTAAAGTTTTGACTTTTTAAACATATTTCAACATACAGCTATTTGATCTTCATTTCAACAATATTGATGGATAAAGGTGATATAATATAACAAATATCATGAAACATTTACATTTTGTAGTCCATTGTATAATTTAAATAAACATAAATGCAAATTTCGCATGTGGAAAAAGTAAGTACACCCTTACATTTATCACTACTTCAAATACTACAACTGATTCTACAACTGGACCTGACGGCATCAGCCCACGGGTCCTAAAATCCTGTTCTTCCGCTCTTTCACTCCCTCTCTCTGTTCTCTTCACCCTCTCTTTTGCTCAAGGTCATCTGTCATCTGCTTGGAAATCAGCCAACATCACAACTTTACACAAAAAGGTGCAAAAACAGATCCTAGCAACTACAGACCAATCAGCCTCCTCCCAATTATCAGCAAATTCATGGAATCCATCATTGCTTCGGATATGAAATCTTTCCTCTTATCCAATGGCTTGATCTCTGATCATCAATTTGGTTTCAGACCAGGTCACTCTACTCTGGACATGCTGCTTCTGCTGTCTCAACAATGGATGGAGGTCCTCAATGCCAAACAGGAAATTAGAGCTGTCTCCCTTGACATATCACGTGCCTTCGATACGGTCTGGCACCCCGCTCTGCTCACCAAACTCTCCTCCTTTGGTATCCATGGAAATCTCCACGCATGGCTGGTGGACTTCCTCTCTTGTCGTAGTCAATGTGTGGGCCTGAATGGGTTTCTCTCATCTCCTCCTCCCGTTCAGGCTGGAGTTCCCCAAGGCAGTGTTCTGGGCCCTGTGCTTTTTCTGGTCTTCATCAATGATCTCTCCGACTCTCTTGAAAATCCTCTCTATCTCTTTGCTGATGACTCCACTCTCTGCCGCTCCATCCTCATCCCTCAGATCGGCAGTCTGCAGCCTCCTCACTCTCTGCAATCCTGGACAAAATCACAGACTGGGCAAATAAGTGGAAGATGTCTTTCAATCCTGACAAATCTCACCCTCTTACGATGTCTCTCCAAAAAGACTGACTGGACAACCTTCCCATCCAATTTCTGAATAATCCTCTCCAAGAAGTTCTGTCACTCTGTTCACTCTGTTGATATATTTGATATATTTTGATATATGTTGATATATTTCCCTCGCGGTCCCTCTGTGCTGTCTTTCCCTCGTAGTCCCTCTGTACTGTCTTTCCCTCGTGGTCCCTCTGTGCTGTCTTTCCCTCGCGGTCCCCCTGTGCTGTCTTTCCCTCGTGGTCCCTCTGTGCTGTCTTTCCCTCGTGGTCCCCCTGTACTGTCTTTCCCTCGCGGTTGTCAGCTCTTTCACGAGCCTCGATGCAGTATAAAAAAAATAAAATAATAAAAAGGCTCAAGCTTTTATGTCTCACTATCTGCCATGATCTTTCCTGGGAAAACCACATTTCAAATCTGGCCTCCAAAGCCAGTCACCGACTGGGCATCCTCCGTCGTGCGAAGCCCTTCCTTGGCACACCTGAGTTCCTCACCACTTACAAGGCTTTCATCTGCAGCTCAATGGAATACTGCTCTCCCCTCTGGGCTGGTGCTCCTGCCTCACACCTAGCTCGTCTTCACGCTGTTGAAACCAAAGCGTTCAGAATCATTGGAATCTCCCATGATGAAGCTACCTACGAGGGCCTTTCACTTACTCACCGCAGGCAGGTTGGTGGTCTTTCTGTCTTCTACCGAATCCTCTCCGGCCTTGCTCCTCCAGCTCTCTCTGGGCTCTGTCCCCCAAATATTCATACAGGTCGCACAAGATATGCCTGCAACCCTCTCATGGTTAAACTGCCAAAATCAAGACTCTCTGGTCACATTCACTCCTTCATTCCTCGTTTCTCCCGCCCCTGGAACAAACTCCCTCACTCTCTTCAATCCCACTCCTCCCTACAGTTCTTTAAAACAGCTGTTCACCACCATCTCTTATCTTCCCCCATCCAAAACCTTGATCTTTTCTACCCCCGCTAATTTCACCCCAAATCCACTTTTTAAAAATACCAACTTCTTTCCTGAAAGTCCTTGGTGTCCTTGTGTTTATACTTCTCCCACACCCCCCCCCCCTCTTCCCATGCCGCCTCCCCCCAAGCCCTCTCCCTCCCACACATCTCCCGATATCCCTGCTCTCAAATGTTGTGTTTATGTGCTTCCCCTTCTCTCCCCATCTTGTCGACCGCTCCCCTATTTATATACTTTGTTTGTTTGTCTGTTTGATTTGTTTGTGTGATAAATGTTAGCTCTTTCACGAGCCTCGATTCTGCATACAAAAAAAATACAAAAAACCCTACAATTAGAATCAGGTGCACCAGCTCAGGTGCAAATGATTAGAACATCGTTAGAGAGGATCTTGGAGGAACCTGTCTTATTTAAAACTCAGACATTTAGTTTGGTTTGCTCTTTGTTGTTGAAGTGTGTGGCGTCACTATGCCTAGATCAAAAGAGCCCTCTGAGGCCTTCAGAAAGAAGGTTATAGATGTCTACGAGTCTGGGAAGGGACTTAAGAAGATCTCCAAACAATTTTAATTCAATCATTCGACTGTCCGGAAGATCATCTACAAGTGGAGAAGATTCCAAACAACTGCCAACTTGTTCAGGCCAGGCCGCCCCAGCAGGTTCAGCCCGAGAGCAGACCGCAAGATGCTGAAAGAGGTCTCTAAGAACCCCAGAATGTCATCAAGGGACCAACAGGTAGCTCTTTCCATTGTTGATGTCAAAGTGCACGAGTCTACCATTAGAAAGAGGCTGCACAAATTTGATCTGCATGGGAGGTGTGCCAGGAGGAAACCTTTGCTGTCCAGAAAGAACATCAGGGCAAGACTAAAGTTTGCCAATGAACACCTCGGCAAAGAACAGCACTTCTGGAACAATGTGCTCTGGACAGATGAGTCAAAGGTAGAGCTATTTGGCCACAGTACCAGAAGACATGTTTGGCGAAAACCAAAGACAGCATTTAACCACAAGAACCTGATACCAACTGTAAAGCATGGTGGTGGAAATATTATGGTTTGGGGCAGCTTTGCTGCATCAGGGCCTGGGCAGCTCACCATCATAGAATCCACGATGAATTCTTCATTGTACCAGAGGGTGCTTGAGGATAATGTGAGGCCATCTGTCGGAAAGTTGAAGCTCAACCGAAGGTGGACCTTGCAGCATGACAATGACCCTAAACATACCAGTAAATCCACCAAGGAATGGCCGAAAAGAAAGAAATGGAGGGTTCTGGAATGGCCAAGTCAAAGCCCGGATCTAAATCCCATCGAGATGTTGTGCGGGGATTTGAAACGAGCTGTGCATGCAATTGTGCATGCTGTGCAACAATTTTTTGTTGAATAAATTATTGCAAAGTCAATGTTTCATTGTTTTTTGTTCAATTAGATCACCTTTATCTTTATATACTGTTTAAATGAAGATCAAATATTGATATGTCCTCATATGTTAAAAAAAAATTTTTTTAAACATTTCATGGGGTGTACTTCCTTTTTCCACATGCGAAATTTGCATTTATCTTTATTGAAATTATACAATGGACGACAAAATGTAAATGTTTCATGATATTTGTTGTATTATATCACCTTTATCTATCAATATTGTTGAAATATGTTGAAAAAGTCAAAACTTTACATGTGGTGTACTTACTTTTTCACGTGACTGTATATACATACTGTTACGGACTCGGCTTTAATGATGGTTGTTATGAGTATTGTTGCTGCTTCCAGGTATTCTAGATTATGCTTATTGTGACTAAAGAGAAAGGGTTGTTGTGAGTAAAACATTTAAAAGCGCTCCTGGTAAAATGTTGCCGGAAATCCGGATCGAGACCGGAAGAGGTGGAGCGAAGAAAAGAGGTGGGGCGAAGAGGAAAAAAGGACGTGGTGGTTGAGGCTCCGGGCCGAGTGTTCGACGTACTGGGCGAGGGAACTTTGCGTCCTTGAAGGGAAGTTCGGTCGATAAGAAATATCGCCGGAGTGCGTGGAGCCGGTGTCGTCGGGTATTCTCATTGAGGTCCCGGAGGATCCAGGCCTTGAGAATCCGGGTTGGAGCGAAAGCCGTCCGCCATCTGGGCCACCCGAGCACCCGGCCGCGAACAGGCTTTCGTCGTGTCGGCTGGGCATTATTCCCTGGTGGATCGCCCGGAATGGCTGCACCAGAAAGGGACACGCGAGAATTATACGGAGGCTCGTGGGTTTAACCGCAACGTGTATGTCGGAGCGCATCTTTGTGAGGTTCCTCGCCACCGCTGTGCTGCTGGGCGCTGAGCACGTGACCTCGGGGTCGTCTCGCTCGTCTACGCCTCACTTGACCACCGGGCTTTGACTCCCCGATCGCGGGAACGCACAGAGACATTGGGACTTCGCCTTGGAGGGGAGCAGAGACATTGGGGGGAGGTGCCGTGAGTGGGGTAAAGGGGGCTTGACAAGGATATTTATATTATCGTAAGATTTGAAAGTAGGGATGATTGCCCCATTGCTGTATGGCTCTATGTGTGTGATTTATAATATAGTAAAGCGCGGCGTTACGCGCGCTGCTTGTGAGCAAGGAGGAAGCGGACAAGCGGTAACATATAAACGTCTTTATTGTAAGACTACACTGTCACACTGGCCCGCCCCGGGCTGGGCGCCCGGTGTATATCATGAGGCCATGCCTACCCCTCGGGCGTGGCCACCGCCCACTTGGTGCATGGAATGATGTCACCACGCCAGTGGGCTTTTGTGTCCGCCACACGCGCCCCCCCAGAATTCCCGCGCACCTGGAGGGCCAGTTTGCGGGGCAGACGAGTGACCCGGCCGAAGCGCCCCCTGGCGATCGGCGGCGTCCGGGGTGCAGGGATGCCAGGTGGGATGCCCCTGGCTGCCCATGGGATGGGTGCAGGACCGGGGGGCGGCGGGGCTGGGCGGTGCCGGGGCTCCGCCCGCAGGAGGGCGGCCCCGACGTGGGGGTCGGGCCACTGGCGGTGGATGGTCCACATCGAGGTGGGCCGGCTTGAGGCGGTCTACCGAAACGCGGTCAGGAGTACCGCCGATGTCCAGGGTGAAGTGCTTCGCCCCGGTCTCCAGCACGCGGAAAGGCCCGTCGTACGGGGGCCGCAGTGGTGTCCGATGGGCATCGTGGCGGACGAAGACGTACTCCGCCGTGCGAAGCTCCGGGGCAACGTGCGTCGGTGGGTGCCCGTGGCATGCCGTTGGCACCGGGGCGAACCTCTGGGCGGTCTCTTGCAGAGCGGAGCGCTGCTGTGCCGCGGACCATGGTGCCGTGGAGTCGGGGAGGAACTCGCCCGGCACCCGCAGCGGTTGCCCGAAGACCAAATCCGCCGCGGATGCGCGCAGGTCCTCCTTGGGCGCTGTCCGGAGGCCCAGCAGGACCCAGGGGAGCCTGTCGACCCAGCCGCCGTCGCGGAGGGTGGCCCGGAGCGCGGCCTGAAATGAGCGGTGAAATCGCTCACACAGGCCGTTAGCCTGGGGGTGGTAGGCCGTGGTTCGGTGCAGCCGGACCCCGAGCCCCTGCGCAACCCCCCCCCCCCCAGAGCTCCGAGGTGAACTGGGGGCCGCGGTCGGATGAGATGTCTGAGGGGGCGCCGAACCGGGCGACCCAGGTGGCGATGAAAGCCTGCGCGACATCGGCCGCCGTTGTCGACGCCAAGGGCACGGCCTCCGGCCACCGGGTGGTGCGGTCCACCATGGTGAGGACGTAGGTGAAACCCCGCGAGGGGGGCAGAGGTCCCACCAGGTCCACGTGGACGTGGTCAAACCGGCGTTCCGGCACCGTGAACGGGGCCAACGGGGCCTGGGTGTGCCGGTGCACCTTGGCGCGCTGGCACGCGAGGCACGTCCTGGCCCAGCCGCGGACGGCCTTCCGGAGGCCATGCCAGACGAACTTGTCGGCGATCAGCCTTTGGGAGGCCCTCGCGCCCGGGTGGGACAGGCCGTGGATGGCGTCAAACACCTGGCGCTGCCAGCCCGCGGGCACAATGGGGCGAGGACGCCCGAGGGAGACGTCGCACAAGAGGGCCGCGCCCGCGCCGTCGAATGGCACCTCGGTGACGCGGAGGCCCGTGACGGCGGTCCGCAAGGCCTGGACGTCGGGGTCAGCGGCCTGGTCCGCTGCCATCCGGGCATAGTCGATGCCGAGGTGGACTGCGTGGGCGACGGCCCGGGAAAGGCAATCCGCCACCGGGTTGTCCTTCCCCGCGACGTGCTGGATGTCCGTCGTGTACTCGGACACGGCCGAGAGGTGACGCTGCTGCCGGGCCGACCACGGCTCGGTGACCTTGCCCATCGTGAAGATCAGCGGCTTGTGGTCGACGAAGGCAGTGAACGCCCGGCCCTCGAGCAGATGGCGGAAGTGCCTGACCGCCAAGTGAAGTCCGAGCAACTCGCGGTCGAAGGTACTGTAACGGCGTTCGGGCGGGCGAAGCTGCCGGCTAAAGAACGCCAGCGGTTGCCAAGCTCCACGCACCCATTGCTCGTCCACCGCGCCCACCGCGTAGCCCGAGGCATCGGTGGTGAGGGCGATCGGTGCATCGGGCGCCGGGTGCGCGAGCATGGTGGCGTTAGCCAAGGCGAGCTTCGCGCCCGTGAACGCCGTGTCCATCTGCTCGGTCCAGGTAACGTCGCCTTTGCCCGGCTTACCTCGGAGAGCTTCGTGCAGGGGGCGCAGGAGCTGGGCGATACGGGGCAGGAACCGATGGTAAAAGTTCACCATGCCCAGGAACTCCTGCAGCCCTCTGATCGTGCGGGGGCGCGGAAACCCCTTCACCGCCTCCACCTTGGCCGGCAGGGGGACGGCTCCGTGCCTGGTGACACGGTGCCCCAGAAAATCGATTGTGGCGGCGCCGAACCGGCACTTGCAGGGTTCACAATCAGGCCATGCTGGCCCAGGCGTTCGAAGAGCGTGCGGAGGTGGCGTAGGTGCTCTTCGCGGGACGCGCTGGCGACGAGGATATCGTCCAGGTAGACGTAGACAAAATCCAAGTCGCGCAGGACGCTGTCCATCAGTCGCTGGAACGCCTGAGCCGCATTCTTCAGACCGAAGGGCATGATGACCGCCGTCTTCGGGACGTCCTCCGGCCTGACGGGGACCTGATGGTAGCCGCGTATGAGGTCCACCTTCGAGAAGAAGGACCTGCCCGCCAAACGGGCGGAAAAGTCCTGAATGTGGGGGACGGGGTAGCGGTCGGGAGTCGTGGCGTCATTGAGACGGCGATAGTCCCCGCACGGTCGCCATCCCCCGCCGGGCTTCGGCACGATGTGCAGCGGCGACGCCCAAGCGCTCTCTGAGCGCCGAACGATGCCGAGTCGCTCCAGGGTAGCGAACGCCGCTTTTGCCACCGCCAGCTTTGTCGGCTCGAGGCGGCGTGCCCGGGCGTAGACCGGTGGCCCGACGGTGGGGATGTGATGGGCCACCCCGTGCTTGACGGCCCCCGCCGAGAAGGTGGGCCGCGTGAGGGCCGGGAAGCCGGCGAGGAGGCGGGTGAATGCGTCCGCTGCCGGAAGCGTACAGACCAACGTGGCCGGAACCGAATCGTTCGGCAAGCCGCTTGGCAAGCCGCTCGTTGAGCTGGGCAACGCACAAGCGAGCGAGCTGAACGTCTCGGCCTGGACAAGCCGTCTGCGCTTGACGTCGACCAGGAGCCCATTAGCGCACAGGAAGTCCGCGCCAAGCAGTGCCATGGGCACGTCGGCGGTGACGAACATCCATCGGAAAACCTGCCCTCCAAACCGCAGAGAGAGGCAGCGTTTTCCGTACGTACGGATGGGCGTCCCGTTCGCGGCAAGCAGCGCGGGGCCCCCACCCGCGGCGTGCTTGTCTGACGTGCCGGCGGGAATGACACTCACCTGCGCTCCCGTGTCGCACAGGTAACGGCGCCCGGAGAAGGTGTCCGTTATGAACAGCAGGCTGCTCGAACGGCCGGCGCTCATCGCCACTATTGAGCGCCGGCCCGGGCGTTTCCCGACCCGTTGAAGGAGCACGGCGGATGACACCGCCGAGCTTCGTGGCCGAACTTGGCGTGGAACCAGCACCAGGTGGTGGAGCTGGAGGAGCGCGGCTGGCTCCGCCAGGCCGGTGGAGTCGACGGGTTTCTCCGCGGTGGCGGTTTTCGCCGCGGCGGTGGGTGGGGCGTGGCGGCGTTCACGAGGTGCGTATCAGCATGCTGCTGAACATCAGCGTGCTGCTGAACATCAGCGTGCTGTAGAAGCTGATGCTGTGGAACATGCTGCTGAACATCAGCGTCGAAGGCCGTGACGGCCACGCCGACGCTCGCCCGCGTGTCCGAAGCGGCGAAGTACTTGTCCGCCTTGGCCGCCAATGCTCGGGGTTCCGTTAGCCCGGTCCCGGCCAACGCGAGGCGAACCTGCGCTGGAAGTTGGCGACAGAAAAGCGCCCGGAATAGCGAACCGGGGGCTTCATCGCCCAACAGTGACAGCATATGGTCCATTCGGACCGACGGGCGTGTCTCACCGAGCTCGGGGAGATCCAGGAGGCGGTCGGCCCGTGCGTCGTCCGTGAGGCTGAACGTGGCTAGGAGTAGCCGCTTGAGTGCCTCGTACTTGTGGCCTTTCGGTGGGTGGCGAAGGACGGACACAACTCGAGCGGCCGTGCCGGGCCCGAGGGAGGCGACGACGTGGCAATAGCGCGTGTCATCGCCGGTGAGGTGCCGAAGCTGAAATTGGGCTTCGGCCTGGACGAACCAGACTTCGGCCTGAGCCTCCCAAAATTCCGGAAGTTTGACGAAGTCGGCCATGGCGATGGCGTCGCGTGTGGAAGGATCGCTCCGGCAGATCCAACGTCGAGGGTCACCAGTAAAGCGCGGCGTTACGCGCGCTGCTTGTGAGCAAGGAGGAAGCGGACAAGCGGTAACATATAAACGTCTTTATTGTAAGACTACACTGTCACACTCAACTACTCCGGGCTGGTCGCCCGGTGTATATCATGAGGCCACGCCTACCCCTCGGGCGTGGCCACCGCCCACTTGGTGCGTGGAATGATGTCACCACGCCAGTGGGCTTTTGTGTCCGCCACAATAGTCTGGTTTGCTTATAACTTGGTGTGGTTGCATCATTGGTTCGGCTGTTTCATTTGCTGGTTCCATTGAGGGACGTTATTTGCTGGGTTTCAACCAGGGATAACACATCTTTCTGCCGGGGACCCTCTCGGGGTTCGGAGGTCCACCGAGACCAGAGGTAAAGGGGAAGGGGGGCCGTAACAATACATATTGTTGCAGTTTTGAGAACGCACACTTGTAAATATAACATCATTTAATAAAGGTTAATGGTAGCACCCCATAGTTAGGCCACAAGCAACACGTAGGCCCATTTAGAACATTAGTTATGTCTTCGTATGTGTTTAGAATAAGGCCATTTCCCTAGTAATCATCTGCGCTGTGTAAATTAAATAAGGTAGACTCCCTTCCATTTTGCCACCAAACCCTCCAAATTCCACCTCGGAGGAGAGTTTTCCTTCCATTCCCCTTTTTGGCCTTTGCACCTAGCATTAGGGTGTTCACAAGTCAAGGAACACGAGGTAGGCCTGAGAAAGGGGGTGGAGTGGTGGAGATCGGCAGCTGCGGTAAGGACCACCAGCCAATCAGCGCTGAGGTGAGATGGCCTGATAGGGCATGGCTGGGGGTTCGAGAGGGTTTGCTGGGCGTCCATATATAACCCAGCGCGAAAAGCCCTCTTCAGGACTCGTTGGGAGAGTGCACAGGACTATTGCAAAGGACTCGTGGGGGAAGGTCGATTGCCAGAGGACTCCTTGGAAGAGACGTGCTAAAGAAGGATTCGCTGGGAAAAGCGCCATTGTGAGGACTCGTTGAGAAAGGCACCCCGTAAAGAGAACTGTGTAGAGATCGCCCGGTGTAAAGGAATTTGGCTTGGGCTTGCGAGGAGCGCATATCAAGCGCCTGGTTCATCTATTACGTAGGCGGCCGTGAGCCGTGAGTAACCGCCAGCCCAGCCTACCTTTCCCCGATATAATTGTCCGCTTCGCGCCAACGCCACGCGGAGAGCTTGCCTGCCATCTACCATCGCCTTCACGGTATGAGTCGGGGACCAGACGAGCTGTGGACGCCATCTTTGGACCCTCAACCCGACCATCTACATCCCCATGTGAGTGAGTCTGAGAGTGTGACTGAGAGTGAATGGGCCCGTGTCCAGGGGATAAGTATAAGACTGGATAAGGCTGCCCTGTGTATCTGCTTCTTCCTCTTCACTGTTCATTGCTTCTTCTTCTTCTTTTTCTTCCTTGTAAAAATTGTGAATAAACCAATCTGTTCTTCCTGTTTCCTCTTGGTTCGACCGCTTTAGTGATTTCTCAATTGGGTAAATGTGGCACGATTCGGCACCGCTTAGAATCGGGGTTAGTCCTTGCTAACGGCCCGGATCGCGGTTCGCTATCCGCTCGGCGTTTCCACCTAAAACCGAGGTTCGGGCGGGGTTATTTCCTTGCTTCCCAGAAGGCGCTGGTAATTAGGTAATAGGAATAATTCGGCCTCCCACCCTATTCAGCGCTGACCGGAAGGAACGTCATAGCCCCGGATCGCGTCGGCTTGTAAAAAGACAAGGGGATTAATCCCCCCTTGGTAAGGGGAAGGTCGACGTTGAGATCCGCAACAATATATCAATATATATCAATATATATATATATATATATAAATATATATATATATATATATATATCAATATATATGTATATATATATATATGTATATATATATATATATCAATATATATGTATATATATATATATATCAATATATATGTATATATATATATATATCAATATATATATATCAATATATATATATCAATATATATATATCAATATATATATATATATATATATATATATATATATATATATATATATATATATATATATATATATATATATATATATATATATATATATATATTGTTGCAGTTCTGTGTTTTTGCAATAAAGGTTAATTTTCCCCCTCATAGTTTAGTCACACTACAACACGTAGCCTCGCGATAGTTCAGTTATTTCATAGTAAATGTAAGCTCAAAATGTAAATGTAAGTTCAAAACACACCTGGTCACAAGTGTGCCGCACTGACCGGGTCCTCAGTCGAAGTCCTCAGCATCATCCCGTTTCGGCCCTTCAACCTCGATACGGTCAGCGAAGGTGGGCCAGCATGGGCACATACACATACACATACAGCAACTACACCTGGATGCGTACATACCCCCACCCCAGCCAGTGCGAACGCAGACTACAACAACAAATGCACAGCACCAAACAAACATGGTGGAACACTCAAACACCCAACTTTATACCCTACACCACTCACCAACAAAACACACCAGATCATGCATACACACATCCACACACATAACACCAACCAACCACCTACCCTTACAATACCAACATGCACCACTCATGCAAACATGCAAAACCATTAATGCAAAACCACACCCACTCATGACCCACTCCTGCAACACACACACACACACACACACACACCCACACACACACACACACACACACACACCTCCATTTATATTCCGTAACCTCGTATATATATTGTTACAGACACGACTTTGATGTTATGGTGGGCCGAGCGGAATGGCCGCCGTGTCCGCACAAGTTACCCGATTATACTCGAACCTTGGCCGAGCCGCGCTACGCTAAATCAATTGAGGAAAAGGACACAACGGCTGGGTTAAAATGACACGACACCAAGGGTTCAGTTCTCAAGACCTCCGGAGGAGGTTATAATATTGCGGAAGTTTAGATTACAGGGATGAGAGCGACAGCATAGTAAGATAGGCACTTAGAGACACTTATCTTATTCCCGACAGACCACAGATAAACAGGACAAAACTGACTCACACGGGGATTGATGGCAAGGAAAGCGGGCAGTCGATGGCTCAAGGTGCACTCTTGGCTCAAGGACAGAATCGACCCGGTCCGGTCCAAAGATGCGGGGAGGTATCGTCGCGCTGGGGGTGGCGTCCTTTGCTCTCCGTGGTTCAGGCGCATCTGACTTCACATCCGGTAAGTCGCTGCGTATATCCGGCGGGGAGTGACACGCCCTCGGCTCGTTAGCTCCGCCCCAGATGGAATCGGCCCGTTGCTTCTCATTGGGTGCGGGGGGTTACCGGCTCCGCCCTTGACGAGGGGCCGACAGGCAGCCCCTTCGTGGTAACCCCGTCGGCGCACATGGGTAATGGCGGCTAACCGAGCCGGAGTGAGGACGCACACTCCCCGCGCGCGCCGTTGTTGTAGTTGTTGTTTCAGTTGTTGTTGTTGTTGTTGCTGTTGTAGTTGTTGTGGTTGTTGTTTCATGGGGAAGATGGGAGGAGGTATGGGGAGGTCCTAAACTCACTACTGGTGCCATACGATCACATTCTGGTGCAACGAAGAGTCAGAATTAATGGAAACGAGTCCTTAACTGACATAGACTAAGAATAACTAGCAAGATGTCCGAAAGTTGTCTACGTGAGATGCGGTGGACCTGGGCACGACATTTAATGGGGGAAAAAGGGGAAGGTCGGTTCTACAGAGTGTTGTTTACAAACAATGGGACTAGGGAATGGGGGATTGGGGATAGTTGGGGAGTATTGGGGAAATAGGGGAATATTTACAAGCGGATATGGAGGCCAAATGCCATATCCGCAACATTGCACCCTTCTCTACCCTCGGGGCGGCCCGACCCGATAAATTTTTACCTATTTTAGTGTGGCACTCAGATGTAGTTCCCTCTACTATTAACTCTACCCTGAGTGCGACAGTTTTACAGATATTCACAAATGAGTAAATATGTCCCCCTGCGACGTTGCACCCTTCTCCTCACAGAAACACACCCACAGGATAACCGAATTGCGGAAAGAATTCGCAAACTAAACATACAGCCGGTAGGGAGCATTATTTACACAAGACTACGCTGCTATTTACACTACGATCCAGGACCTGTTTTTGGAGGAACACATGCAGATGTTATGCATAGAGAGAGCACGCATGCCAGCATCGATACACCAACCCACGAGTGCTCTGTGGCCTTACGGCCTTTAATAACGTGCAGAGCACCCCTTCCAAGCACCAAAAGCACCACCCCATCACACAGTCAGCACCATCCGGTGCACCAATAAAGTGTCTATAAATCACGGTGTGGTGTCGCAGCCGGCCGATGGTCTGCCGCTGGTCTTGCCTTCATGTGGTGCACTTGGCCTTCTTACTTCCTTCAAAAATAAAGAAAGGCGCCAACCGCGTCCATTTCTGTATTGTGGCCGTCAGGGGGCCAACTAAAAGTGGTTCACCTGTTTGGCAAAGGTGCCACGTTGACCCAGAGGTCCATCAATGGGTGGTGCTTGGCCGCAAACAGAACTGCGGTCCATGGTGGGCGGCCACAAACATTGCGGTCCATATGGTGTATCGATCCAGGCAGCAAGCAGCGAAAGTGCAGGCCCACAACTGCGGAGCCAGCACCTCTCTCTCCTCTCTCTCTGCCCCAAAGCCAGATCCTCGGAGGTGGGAGACAAAAGAACAAGACAAGTGAGTAAGGTGGTAAGGGCGCAAAAGTGCACGCAATGTAAGGTGATGCACACTGGGGGCACATGGGAACCAGGTGAGACAGGTACGTTCCTACCGTACGCTCCCCCCCCCCCCCCCCACCAGGTAACCTACATGGCCCCTCCCTTACCCCTTACTGTATCCACAAAACACAACACTACCCATAAACATCTATTTTACTAATCAACAAACGTCCCTACTGTCTTCCCCGTTCCTCCCATAAACCAAATTCGTCTTCTCCTAACCAATCAAATTTGCCATTTTCAACTCTCATCAAAATTTGCCATCACCAATTCATCATCAATCCCTCCTAAGGAGGGAGAGATGGAATCACCCCAATGTCTCATCCACGTCTTGATGCGTCTCACCAATCCTCACAGCAATTCTCATTCCCTGCAACGCAGAACAAAAGAACACAGGTGTGGAGTCATCATCATCACCACAGGTAAGTGGCTGCGTATGGTGCGACAGGCTCATCAATCCTAACTATTTCCTAAATGACTTTAACAACTTTACCTTACCCGGGGTCTTTCTCCGGCCAAACCATTGGCCCTCTTACACTATGGGTTCTAAAAACCAATTCCCATTGACCAAACTGTGGTGCTTTTCAATTTGGGGTCTCACTCCCCCGATTCATCTCCCGGTGCCCTCGCACAATTTCTGGGCTGCGACGTGTACCTCTCCCAGCGGGTCTACCCACCTGCACACCTCCACCACTGCAGTTGCCTCCGAGCTTACCTGCTCCTTACCCTAACCTAACTACCTGGGGAAGGCCCTCTGGCGCTCTCCCCACTCGGTGCCCTCTCTGGCACTGGGCTGCCCGATCCACACCCGGGATCCTCAGGCACCCACTCACAACTACCGGCTCCCAGAGCCCACCTGCGGCCTCACCTGGCCGACATCCTCACAGTGGTGGAGTGCCCAACCAACTACACACACTAACAGGCTACACGCCCAGCCATTTCCACAACACTAATGCACCCATCCACAATACCATTCTGCAACCGCACCACAAATGCCAATATCCAACCACAATTTACCTATACCCTCTACCTAACACTTACACTACCCGCCCCGGGTACTCGTGAAAGGGGTCTACTCTTCCCCCATCCACACCTTCGCACCATGCACACCACTCCGTACCACTTACTCCAACTCTCTCCACACACCTGTACTTGCACACCTGTGCTCTCACTCTTGGTGCCGCCTGCACCCTTCTCTCCCCAAGCGCATTCGCGCTGATCCACAACACTCACTGCTCCACACACCTGTCCAGTTGCACACCTGTGCAATCACACCTGTTCAATCCTCACACAGCATCATCTCATCTAACTACTCCCTTCTGAAACTTGCGCTTCCCAGTCGTCCCTTTAAACTATTGCGCTCCCACGTCATTATCATCCATACTAATCTACCTGCGTCCCCACTACAGGTATCAGTCACTAACTAACCTTAACGTTACCTACGGTCATCTTCTAGGGCCCTAACAATATAACCTAACCCACCCGGGCTAGTTTTCACTGCCATACACCCCATAAGCTATTGCTCCTTTGCCCCCATATGGGAAGGGTGGCAGGGATGCCACCCTTACCCACCGGGCCCATCGCTCACTACTAATTTTGCTCATCAAATTTCAACTAATCAAAAATTTTGCCAATCACTGCTCATCATCTGCCAATCATTACGGCCAATCCCTTGCCAATCATCAAATTTTGTTTTTTTCTAATTTTGGGTCCAAAACACTAACCTCATCACACCGTCTACTCACTAATGCCTCTCGGTGCGCCAATTCCTGTCCAAAGCCCGGCTTCGTAAAGCCGAGCAATGGATGCTGGTTGTTTTGTGCCGGCGGCTGGATGCGTCCGGCATTCGGTGCAGGGAAGGAGGTTTACCCGGGCCGAGATCCCACGCACCATCTCGGCACGGAGCCATCCCATGGCCCGATCTCGACCTGCCGGAATGCCTCAACAAAAAGTGGTCGCCATGACGACCCTTTCTATCGGGCTGCCCGCTCCGCCTAGTGGAGCACGGACGCGGCCGTTCAAAGCGAGGCCCAGCACGCACCGAGGGCCCGATTCGTCTAAAAGTCGACCTAACCTCTAACCCGTGTAACGTCGATGCTTCACCTGCATGCTTACACCCCGCAGCCCGTTCCTTGCTCACACATCCAGCCGTTCCCATGCTCCTCGTACCTTTCCTTACACACCCAGGTACCCCCATTCCACTCACAGCCTTGGTCACACACCTGACCACCGAACACTTTGGCACACATTCGTTGGTCGCACACCTCACCAACACACCTCTTCGCGCCCCCTCCTCGGTCACCTCCTCTGTGACAACCACAGGTGTGCTCTCATTCGCACACCCAACCACGTGCCTCACCACCAACTCCAGCGTGCATTCCCACTCACGCTCTACCATTCCAGGTGTGCATCCTTCCATCCCAGGTGTACATCCTCGCTCACCTGCCACAACCAACTCACTCTCCTTGTCACTCTCACTACTCTCACCTCCATTCTTGACAGCGCACTCACCCTTACTCTTGACAGCGCACTCTTTCCTCATGCACCTGTCCGTTACACACCTTTCTCGCGCACACACTCCCGTTACACCCTCTGTAACACTCACCACAGGCGTGCATTCTTCCTTGCCTTTGACAGCGCACTCTTTCCCCATGCACCTGTCCGTCACACACCTTTCTCGCGCACACTCTTGCGCACACTCTCCCGTCACACCCTCCGTAACACTCACCACACCACGCTTCCATGTGCTCCCTCGCACACGTGCTACGACCGACTCACTCTCGCCAGCACCCTCACTCCTTGGCACGCACTTTTTCCTCACACACCCCAGAGTCGGACTTTCTCGCACACCTCCTTTTTCACACACCAGACCTGTCACACACTTCACCAACAGCCTCTCACGAACACCCGGGTCTATCTCGACCCCCAAGCTTATTAAATCCCCTGGCGCATCATACGCACGACCATATTGGTCACCACTTACACCAGGTCCTCTTCCTCTTCGCTTCTCCTCCATCACCTGCGAATCCCTCATCCGGTTAATGAGCACATCATCACGATCCGAATACAGACTTTGGACCAATTCTTTTACTTCCTCCTTTATCTCTTTCTTATCCTCTCTCCGTCGCTTCTTAATTTCGCTCATCCCTTCTTCCACTTCTTCTAATTTCTGCTTCACCTCCTTTATTCCCCGGTACGTCTCCTCAAGCTCGTCCTCTAAGGCTACCTTGACCGTTTCCATGTGCGTCCTCACCTGCCGGTCCTTCGTCTCCATTACCTCTATCACCTCGTCCAACCTCGTTGTCAGTCCCTCACGTACCATCTGACATTCCCTCTTCGTCGCTATCAAGTCATCTTTTAGTTCTTTCTGCGTCGCCTTTAACCCTCCTAATACCGCAGTGTTCCTTTGAACCTGCTCCGTTAGTCCTTTTTGTCCCTCCGTCAGCTGTTCCACCTCCTGCGTCAGGTCCTCTATGCCCCCTTGTAACTTTACAGTCCCCTTTCTCACCTCCTTCTCCATGTGCTCCTTACAGTGCCTCACCTCCTCGCGCACTCCTCCGACCTCCTCACTCACTCCTCTTCTGATCTCCTCTCCCATCACTTGCATCTCCTGCCCAGATGCCACCCTCATCTGCTCCATTTCCTCCCTGTGAGCATCCAGTTTGGTTTCTACCCCCATTCTGACCCCCTCTATCTGCTGCCCCATTTGTTTAACTTCCCTTTCCGCTTGGTCCCTCATGTCCCTCAATTTGCCTTCCATACTGTTTTCTAACCCCTCTAACCCCTTTTTCATCCCTTCCATTTGATTCTCCTGAACGGCCATTCTGTTTTCTACCCCCATTAACCCATTTTTCACCTCTTTTATCCCGTTGTCTAACCCCTCAAAATTATTGTCTAACTTCCCAAATTTCTTGTCGAACTCCTCAAAATTATTGTCTAACTTCCCAAATTTCTTGTCTAACTCCTCAAAATTATTGTCTAACTTCCCAAATTTCTTGTCTAATCCCTCACCGGTACCCCTCGCTTCGTCCCTCATTACCCCCATTTGGCTCTCCAATCGCTCACCCATTTGTTCCATAAGGGCCCTCATTTGCAGGAGGAAAAGGTTCGAATCCACCAGGGGCGCTGCCACGGTCGCGGGCGCGGTCGCCGTGACCAGCGAGGCGCCATTTTGTGCGTCTGCTACCCTCTCCTCACGTCCCTCAATTTGGTCCTGGACCGACCCTGCCTCACTCTCCTCTACCGGGTTGATCCGCCATAGCGCGACTTTCAAAATTCGGGTTTTTATATTTTGTAAAACACAATCAAATTTCGCTGTTATAATTTCGAGCGCGTAAAACGCGCTCCGGATCGAATTCTACCTCCCAACACCAATTGTTACCCTAGTGGTACAATTGGTGTTCCAAAATTTGGGCCTAACAAATTTAGTCCCAGGTCCGAATCCGACACTCCTGACACCAATTGTTACGGACACGACTTTGATGTTATGGTGGGCCGAGCGGAATGGCCGCCGTGTCCGCACAAGTTACCCGATTATACTCGAACCTTGGCCGAGCCGCGCTACGCTAAATCAATTGAGGAAAAGGACACAACGGCTGGGTTAAAATGACACGACACCAAGGGTTCAGTTCTCAAGACCTCCGGAGGAGGTTATAATATTGCGGAAGGTCAGATTACAGGGATGAGAGCGACAGCATAGTAAGATAGGCACTTAGAGACACTTATCTTATTCCCGACAGACCACAGATAAACAGGACAAAACTGACTCACACGGGGATTGATGGCAAGGAAAGCGGGCAGTCGATGGCTCAAGGTGCACTCTTGGCTCAAGGACAGAATCGACCCGGTCCGGTCCAAAGATGCGGGGAGGTATCGTCGCGCTGGGGGTGGCGTCCTTTGCTCTCCGTGGTTCAGGCGCATCCGACTTCACATCCGGTAAGTCGCTGCGTATATCCGGCGGGGAGTGACACGCCCTCGGCTCGTTAGCTCCGCCCCAGATGGAATCGGCCCGTTGCTTCTCATTGGGTGCGGGGGGTTACCGGCTCCGCCCTTGACGAGGGGCCGACAGGCAGCCCCTTCGTGGTAACCCCGTCGGCGCACATGGGTAATGGCGGCTAACCGAGCCGGAGTGAGGACGCACACTCCCCGCGCGCGCCGTTGTTGTAGTTGTTGTTTCAGTTGTTGTTGTTGTTGTTGTTGTAGTTGTTGTGGTTGTTGTTTCATGGGGAAGATGGGAGGAGGTATGGGGAGGTCCTAAACTCACTACTGGTGCCATACGATCACATTCTGGTGCAACGAAGAGTCAGAATTAATGGAAACGAGTCCTTAACTGACATAGACTAAGAATAACTAGCAAGATGTCCGAAAGTTGTCTACGTGAGATGCGGTGGACCTGGGCACGACATTTAATGGGGGAAAAAGGGGAAGGTCGGTTCTACAGAGTGTTGTTTACAAACAATGGGACTAGGGAATGGGGGATTGGGGATAGTTGGGGAGTATTGGGGAAATAGGGGAATATTTACAAGCGGATATGGAGGCCAAATGCCATATCCGCAACAATATATATATATTGTCGCGCGAACCCTTCGGTTAATACCAGGGCTCACGGATGACCCAAACGGCTTTACTGGAGGCGACGATCCAACACGGATTTTGCTATCAACGCGGGAAGAAGAAGGGAAGAGGATGAAGCGGCTGGAGCGCTTACCTTGAGCGAACCGACGGCAGCTCCGATCCTGCAGGGAATTAATGAACTCGAACAAACAAGATTTAATGTACAAAAATAGAGATTTATTCCATGGAACCCAATAACAAGAAACGCGACGGTAATCAAATAAACTAAATCCTATATTGGGATCCCACACACCTCACTTCGAATATGCACACAGGAATGAATAAACAAAATAAATCGTGTGTAATGGTGATGTGGTGTGCAGCCTTATCTGTCTGTCGGTTGCAGTGCATCGTCCAACACGGCTCGAAACTCCGGTGCCGAGAAACTCTCCGTCCGCCTCGCACGCTTCGCTAGGCCCGAGCCAACGCCCTCGCTCCAATCCCCTCGCAGTTGGCAACATGAGGTCCCGCCCGTCCACAGCACCGAGCCTCGCTCCCACACCACGCAGATGGCGAAACAACGACCACCAGGACCTCTCAAGACCAAGAAGGGAAGCGCAGAGACAAGCGACCAGTGAAGAAGCCCACGAGCATGAGGAAGCCAGGAGAGAGCTGCTAGCTAAGAGCTGCCGAAAATGTCGTGCAGCGCCCCCTTTTGTAACCTGCGGCGGTGACGTCAGCCTTGGCGCGCCACCCAATCAGCACCTTCCAACTTCCCGCCGTTCACCGAACCTTCCAGCGCCTTCCCTCCAATGAACCACCTCTTCCTCCGTTGCATCTTCACGCCTCCCGCCCTGATTGGCTGGAGGTTCGCGCCTTCCGCGCCAACCAATCACACGTTCCTTGAGCATGGTTACAGCTCGTGTCATGCGATGTTGCCAGGCTAGCTGGTGGTGTAGCTGGCGGCGGCCATCCGGCAGTGCCCCGATCTGGCTTCCTGCCTGTCTTCTTCCGAAGTCATTGTAAGGGAAGGGGATTTAATTACTGTGTGCACTAAAGGGCCTATCTAAGTGTTTACAGGTGTGCGTTGCCGTAAGGGACAAATGTTTGATTACCAGGTTTGACACACAAGGGCTGTTATCTTTAATCCCTACAACTACCTAGCACATGAACATCGTGGTATGTTCACAGGTATACTCCTTAACGGACAAACCAGACTAAACACACAGAACTTATTACAGGGCAGATTCCTTATCGCGACAGACGAAGCATGTTCCCTATTCAGATCTACCTGACTCTAGATATTGCTCTACCCTGCCGAGTTATTTGAAAGATCAAGATCATTTATATATATATATATATTTTTTATTTATTTTTTTATTTATTTATTATTTATTTATTTATATATATATATATAAATATATATATATATATATTTATTTATTTATATATATATATATCTATATATATATTTGTGCAGCATCTGTCCTGTCCTGTGTTGTCACTGAGCTACTTTCTCAAACTTATGTGAAATCGTACCAAACTTCTGGTATGCACATATCTCTCCCGTCGGTATGTCCTAAGGGTATTTTATTTTGAAAAATATTCCAATTTTTTTTTTGGGGAATTTTTTGGGGAAAAACTTTTTTTTTTCAACTTCAATTGTTTATAAAATGTGATATCACGTATATTACAAATACATTTGTGCAAAATAATTGTTTGAATTATGATTGGTTTAAACCATGATAAAACGGCAACTCGGGTACAGTCATTTATCTATATATCTACACATCTGGGCAGTGTCTGTGTTCTCACTTAACGACTCCCTCAAACTTTTGTTTCTGTGGTTGTGAAGTGTTTTTAATAACGTTCTGGTGGTTTTGAATCACGTGGTGATGAGGTATTTTGAATTATGTGGTGGTGAGGTGTTTTTAAATGATGTGGTGGTGAGGTGTTTTTAAATCACATGGTGGTGAGGTGTTTTTAAATCACATGGTGGTGAGGTGTTTTGAATTAATTGGTGGTGAGGTGTTTATAATTACGTGGTGGTGAGGTGTTTTTAATTATGTGGTGGTGAGGTGTTTAGAACTAGTTGGTGATGAGGTGTTTTGAATTATGTGGTGGTGAGGTGTTTTGAATTCCTTTGTGGTGAGGTGTTTTTAAATGATGCGGTGGTGAGGTGTTTTTAATTTCGTGGCTGTGAGGTGTTTTTATTACGTGTTTTATGGCAGTGAGGTGTTTTTATTACGTGTTTTATGGCTGTGAGGTGTTTTTATTACGTGTTTTATGGCTGTGAGGTGTTTTTATTACGTGTTTTATGGCTGTGAGGTGTTTTTACTTTCGTGGTGGTGAGGTGTTTTTATTATGTGTTTTATGGCTGTGAGGTGTTTTAATTTTGTGATTGTGCGGTGTTTTTATTACGTGTTTTATGGCTGTGAGGTGTTTTTATTACGTGTTTTATGGCTGTGAGGTGTTTTTAATTTCGTGGTGGTGAGGTGTTTTTATTACGTGTTTGATGGCTGTGAGGTGTTTTCAATTTCGTGGTGGTGAGGTGTTTTTAATTTCGTGCTGGTGAGGTGTTTTTATTACGTGCTTTATGGCTGTGAGGTGTTTTAAATTACTTGGTGGTGAGGTGTTTTGAATTACTTGGTGGTGAGGTATTTGAATTACGTGGTGGTGAGGTGTTTTGAATTACTTGGTGGTGAGGTGTTTTGAATTACGTGGTGGTGAGGTGTAATCGTCCCAAACTTCCAGTCTGCACCTACCCCTCCCCTATGTATGTGCGGAGGGGTTCTTTCTTGAAAAAAAAAACATTCAACCTAAATCTTCAACCTAAATTACCTATAAAAATGTAATATCACAAACACAACAAATACATTTGTGCAAAGTAATTGTTTGTATTATGATTGGTGAAAATCATGACAACACAGCAACTCAGGTACAGTCATTAGCCTCAGTTAAAATAAGCCCGTTCCTCAGTATATATTTATTTATTTATATATATATATATATATATATATATATATATATATATATATATATATATATATATATATATATATATATATATATATATATATATATATATATATACAGACTTGGCATTTAATATGGAATATTTTTTTTTCTTGACTTGGGTTTACTTTCTGAACTCAGTATATCAATCTGGTGAGTTTCTTTTACCCTTCGGTGATGTCTTTGTTGAAAGAACCATGTCACTGATTGTCTTTCGCAGCAAGAAGTCAATAACAGGATTATATCACAGGTGGCGTGACAAAATGTAAGGACAGGTACATTTGACGATTGGCTTCACAATCGGGTATATAAGGGTTGTTGCGTTCTGTATTAGTGGAAAACAACTGCTGCTGGAGATGGTACGTCAACTTGACAATGCTGTTTTTCTTGGAGTGGTGGCTTTACGAAATTCTGGCATGAAACAGTGTGCTATTGCTCGGCAGTATGGCATCACTCAAGTTCAGGTGTCAAAGATCCTGAAACGAAATGCTCAGAGGGGTGTCCCTACTCCAATACTGAGGCCAGGACGTCCACGCAGAACCACAAGAATAGATGGTCGCCAGCTGCACCGGTTAGTCTGCAATGGCCGTACCAAGTCAGCTAATCGGCTTAGGGCTGAGTGGCAGCAACTGACAAATGTGCCTGTATCCAGAAGGCTAGTCAACCAATGACTGGTTCAAGCAGGCTATCGTGCCAGGCGTCCCTGAGAAAGCCATGCCCGACCAGACAACACCGCCAGCGCCGATTGCAGTGGGCCAGAGAGCACCGTCAATGGCAGCCAGGACACTTGGATCACATGACCTTCAGTGACGAGTCCAGATTTCTGGTCTATCGTCACGTCCGAGTGCGCAGACAAGTGCATGAAGCCCACAACGAAGATTGTATAGTGCCAAGAGTCCAAGTTGGAGGTGGTGGGGTGACCGTTTGGGCTGCTTTTCATGCAGGGGGAAAAAACTGACCTGGTTGTTCTGAATGGAAACCTGAACCAGTTCAAGTACAGGGTCATTCTGGAAGAAACATTGCTTCCATTTGCTCGTGCAGCCTTTCGAGGAAACTTTGTCTTCCAAGATGACAATGCATGGCCTCATCATGCTCGCATGATCCAACACTTTCTTGCTGACCGTGGTGTAGGGCATATGAGGTGGCCTGCCATGTCCCCGGATATGAATCCGATAGAGAACTTTGGGCAGAATTAACGCGTCAAATCGACAACTTGGACCAGAGGCCACCCTCTGTGCATGAATTGCAGCAGGCTATTGTCACTGCATGGCAAGTGATTCCTGTCCAAACCTTGGCAAATCTCGTGAACAGCATGCCTCGACGTGTACCTGCTCTCCTGAATGCTCGTGGGGGTTACACGAAGTACTGAACTGTAATTTTACTGTCCGTAATCCCAGTCATAATTTAGCTTTTGTTTTTGTTGAAATTTTTTTTGGCTAATGTGCATCTTGATATATATATCACATAAGCCTGGTGTTGGCTTAGCGGTTAGGGTGCCGGCTTGGGATCCTAGGATCCTGGGTTTGAATCCTGGTCGATCGCTAAATTAACACCAGGGGGGTTGACTCAGCCTGTCATCCTTCCGAGGTCCGCAAAATGAGTACCAGCTTGCTGGGATGAATGATCCTGGTGTGTACCCTGGCTTAGAATAGGTACACCGTATCCCTGCGCATCGTAAGAGGCGACCAAGGGTTGGCGTCAGGAAGGGCATCCGGCCGTAAAAACATTGCCTCAAACAGGGAACCATGATTGTCATGGGGCCCGCAAGGCTAACCCCTGCTCTAGCGGTGAAAATGGCCTTTAAACGATCATTCATTCATTCATTCATTTAGCCTGTGCTGGCCCTTAGTGGGGAGTTACTTCGTTGCACATAAAACGTTTTCTCAGACTTAGATTGTTCTTCTGTTTTGCGTCATATGTGTCAATTCTTCGTTATAGTTTTTCACCTCAGAATATGAATATGAAACACCTCAGAATGTGGGTAAATATTGATGAGGAATGTTATTTTGTTCCCAGCCAATCTGTTGCCAGTATGCTTGCCATACAAGGGCCTGAAGTTTGAGGATGAAAAAGAATGCTCCATCTCTGGCTGGGGACAGACATCTCAGTCGAGTTGTAAGTTAATAATGATTTTATGATTTAATTGATTTTTGCATTTGACTGACGTGTCTTTGGAAATGTACCATCCATTGAGCCACAAGAGTGGTATAGACTGGAAAGTGTCAAGTTGTCAAAGCTACAGGATATTTAGAAGCTTGAAAAGAGTACAAAGGTATTTCACCGTATGCTGTACTGTAGGTGCACAATTGTGAATTATTAGAAAGATCAAGATCATTTACTAACATATATATATTGAGTATATATATATATATATATATATATATATATATATATATATATATATATATATATATATATATATATATATATATATATATATATATACATACATATATATATTTTTTGGGAGGTACCCGTGCTAAGCATAGGTGGAAAGCCAAAAGTAAACAAACAATGTGGAAATGGTGAATGCTCAACCATGGAACCAATAAATTCCACATTCCAGTGCCACATTTCGTGGAAGGTCAGACATGGACAGCCGGTTCATGAATGACTTGGGCAAAAAACGGTGCATGGGAAACAATTAAGCAATAAATTCCACATTATTGTGCCACTGTGGGAGTCTGGCCACCTTTATCAAAATATGACAGACAACACTTTATAGATAAAGGATTATTTATTTCGTACGCATGGAGAGAAAAGTTTGTCCTCAGGCAGGCAGATCTCTAAATCCTACTCAAACTGCATCAAATAGATAAACAAATTATTTTTATGACAAAAGGAAAGCAGAAGTCATGCTGGAGCATGAGATAAGAACAAAAGCTGATGTAATGGACCCTTGGCTTCACATTTGCACAAGGTCAAACCACAGATAAAACATGTTTTTGCCTGCTCAGCACAGAGAAGCAGTTCTGACCTGCAACTGTGAAATGGCTCTCAGCCAACTCTATACAAACATGCATAATTCCTTTTGGCCTGGCTCAACTATATCACATGATGCATTTACCCAATATGCTTTTCGGCCATGGCTGTCTCTGATTGGTCCAGAGATGACAATTATTCATCTTTACCCCGACAGCTGCCTCCTTTTTGTCATCTCTGACAGTCTGACTACATCACCCTCTTGGCCCGGGCCCCACTTCTCCCCCAGCCAGAATTACACTTCACCACCCCAGGGCTCTCAATCCATGGCCCCCCACCCCAAAACCCTGGAAGCTCTGAGATTGACAAATTCCCCGAAGTGGATCCACTCCTTCTGACAGACGAGACACAAAGGACCCTGTCAACACAGAGGCACACTTCATTAGCACCACACTAATACACTCATATGCATATTAAAAAAAACAATGAAATCCAACTTTTGCTCATATTTGTTTACAAGTGGAATACAGTCAAAAAGCTAACAATACTCCTGTTAATCCACCTTGTTGCTCATGCCTATTATCTCATCTCCTTAGGCATGACACTCTCATGCTCACAATACTAATTTTTCTTTCTTCAGATACCTTTGGTGTCTTTCAGGGTCTTTTCCATCTGTCTCCTCCGTAGTACAAATAAATTGAGTATAAACCTTTTTTTAACCACCAACACGGTGCCTACGACAGTTTTCTCCAGGAGGCTCGTTCAGGTTTGCTGACTCGTCACCCACTTTCAGCTCCTCCACAATATAGTTATCTTGTTCCTAAAACTCAAACCTGTAGCGCGTTTTGTCCTGTCCACTCAGATCAAAGCATCATCCTATACGGATATTTTCATCACCACTATCTACCCAACTAATGACAATATTTTTATGTTCATAGTAATCCTAAATGCAAAAATGTTAATAGCTAAGCTGAAAAGAGGTTACTATTTTGCAAAATCAATTAACTACAGTATCTAGCTATCCAGCAATTACTTCCAAAAGGATTCCCAGACTAGCAACCTTCGCCTGGAGGTGATAAACACCCAACACAGCATGTGTTCTCATCTCTGTCACTTGTACGTCTCACTCTGCATTTACCACTCTGGGCTCTTAACCTACACCATTAATTTGCAACATTACACGATTTAATCTCTTCAACTCATCGTCCAATTCACTGTAAGAACTTCCTTCAGACTCGTTTTCCCCCGAACTTTCACTTTCCTTTTCTCAAAACACCATCTCAGTGTTTGTCATTTTTCTTCGACAACTTTTTATCAAAGCCTTCAAACACGCTATCACCATTACATCTACTTCCTGTGGGACCTTCAAATAGACTCCATTTTCGTACATTTTACCATATATCGCAATTAACACAACAGATCCCGTCCTAACAAATTCATTGGTAAGTCAGTGTCTAACAACAAGCATGATGCTCTGCTAAAGGCCCAATTCCACTTTGTATTTCTTTGTTAACAACCCCTCGCTCTCACCCCATCATTGTTGATTCTGTGAAGTCCATGGTCCTCCCTGCTGTTGTTTACCATTTTGGAACCCCTTTTTCTCATACCTTCATACTTGACAGCTGAAGTGGGCTCATTCTCCCATGAGTCCCAATAAACTCGCCATCTCCCGGGTTGGGCTCATGACAGTCCTCGCCTGCTACTTCCATGAGCCTGCAGATGAAATGCTCGCACAAAACATTCCAGCATTTAAATACCATCTGTGCACCACTTAATTAATATGATACTGTTGTGGAAGGATGTACACCTCAAGAACAATGTCAAAGTTTAATTCAATGGAGAAGTCTCACTCGAATATCATAAGGATTACAACACAGTTTAACAGTACTATGCTGGCATACTCAAACAGGACTCCATACAACGTATCCAGCAAATCTTCTGCCGATTCGGTTTGCATCTTGTCTTTTGTGGTGTTTGGAGAGACAAAAGAAATTCTTCTGTTCTTTGAAGCGTCCGACTAAGCGATGAGAGTTCGAACAAGGGGTCAGGGATTTGAGACAGATAGGCACGGTGAAGCATCTGGTTTACATTTCAACATAAGCCATAAAGATAAGCACCTCAGGAAAAAAGTCCGAGCATTCCACTCTGTCTGAAAAAAAAAGTTTCATGGTTTTAAAGATATATTGTATTCCATCTTTGCACAGATTATCTATGTAAGCTTTATTCCTTTAAGTATATCTAAGCACATCACATAATTTATGATGCAGATTCCTCAAAGATTTACTACTCAGTAGATGTTTTCACTTTATTAGCATTCTATATTCCAAAGATTATAATACTGCTGTGCATCACGATTTTTATTTTATAAAGCAAAACCCATGTTCCCTAGCTTTCCTGAAATTGAGCAGAGTACGAACAGATTTGAAAGGATGCAAGTGATAACTCACCTGCTCAATAGGAAAGGGACATTTCAATAAAATCAGAAGTCCATGTGGACTTCTACAATACCATCATCCCTTTTTCTAGTATGATCTACTCCATGACTCGCACTAGAAAACCACGGTCAAAGCTTGTTCAGCCACTGGTGTCGCCATGGGTAGTGATCTCATTGGGGCAATGGTCTAATTTGATAGTCACTGGCTGTGCCCCCCTAATTCGTCTCACACCATTTGGATGTGTATTCCATAATTATTCAGGTACTTTACTAGTACATCCAAGCTCCCATCATTTCCAAATTCCATAATTTCCAGAAACTACAGTCACGTGAAAAAGTAAGTACACCCCATGTAAAGTTTTGACTTTTTCAACATATTTCAAGATACAGCTATTTGATCTTCATTTCAACAATATTGATAGATAAAGGTGATATAATATAACAAATATCATTAAACATTTACATTTTGTAGTCCATTGTATAATTTAAATAAACATAAATGCAAATTTCGCATGTGGAAAAAGTAAGTACACCCCTACATTTATCACTACTTCAAATACCTAAAATTAGAATCAGGTGCGCCAGCTCAGGTGCAAATGATTATAACATCGTTAGAGAGGATCTTGAAGGAACCTGTCTTATTTGAACCTCAGACATTTAGTTTGGTTTGCTCTTTGTTGTTGAAGTGTGCGGTGTCACCATGCCTAGATAAAAAGAGCTCTCTGAGGCATTCAGAAAGAAGGTTATAGATGCCTACGAGTCTGGGGAGGGATTTAAAATGATCTCCAAACAATTTGAAATCAATCATTCGACTGTCCGGAAGATCATCTACAAGTGGAGAAGATTCCAAACAACTGCCAACTTGTTCAGGCCAGGCCGCCCCAGCAAGTACAGCCCTAGAGCAGACCACAAGATGCAGAAAGAAGACTCTAAGAACACCAGAATGTCATCACGGGACCGACAGGTAGCTCTTACCACTGTTGATGTCAAAGTGCACGAGTCTACCATTAGAAAGAGGCTGCACAAATTTGATCTACATGGGAGGTGTGCCAGGAGGAACCATTTGCTGTCCAGAAAGAACATCAGGGCAAGACTAAAGTTTGCCAATGAAAACCTAGGCAGAGACCAGCACTTCTGGAACAATGTGCTCTGGACAGATGAGTCAAAGGTAGAGCTATTTGGCCACAGTACCAGAAGACATGTTTGGCGAAAACCAAAGACAGCATTTGACCACAAGAACCTGATACCAACTGTAAACCATGGTGGTGGAAATATTATGGTTTGGGGCAGCTTTGCTGCATCAGGGCCTAGGCAGCTCACCATCATAGAATCCACTATGAATTCTTAATTGTACCAGAGGGTGCTTGAGGATAATGTGAGGCCATCTGTCGGAAAGTTGAAGCTCAACCGAAGGTGGACCTTGCAACATGACAATGACCCTAAACATACCAGTAAATCCACCAAGGAATGGCTGAAAAGAAAGAAATGGAGGGTTCTGGTATGGCCAAGTCAAAGCCCGGATATAAATCCCATCGAGATGTTGTGGGGGGATTTGAAACGAACTGTGCATGCAAGAAACCCCTCAAACATCGCACAGCTGAAATAATTCTGCATGGAGGAGTGGGCAAAAATTTCTCCCAGTCAATGTCAGTGACTGGTAGATAGTTATAAGAAACGCCTACTTGAGGTTGTTTCTGCCAAAGGGGGCACTACCACCTATTAGAGCCAAGGGTGCACTTACTTTTTCCACATGTGAAATTTGCATTTATGTTTATTTAAATTATACAATGGACTACAAAATGTAAATGTTTCATGATATTTGTTCTATTATATCACCTTTATCTATTCATATTGTTGAAATGAAGATCAAATAGCTGTATGTTGA
Source organism: Myxine glutinosa (assembly GCF_964187855.1). Classification (NCBI taxonomy): domain Eukaryota; kingdom Metazoa; phylum Chordata; class Myxini; order Myxiniformes; family Myxinidae; genus Myxine; species Myxine glutinosa. Next base: position 128,041,031 of record NC_136263.1, read on the forward strand.
AATATGTTGAAAAAGTCAAAACTTTACATGGGGTGTACTTACTTTTTCACGTGACCGTATGTCCAAAATAGTGACCTATCAGTTACCACTCTTGCCTTGGCACCTCATTTCATTGCTGTTATCATTGCAACAATCTCCTGAACAGCATGTCCTTCAGCCACCACAAAGGTCACCACCCAATCCCCAAGACGGTTCGATAGAGCAGTGTTTTTACCTGAAATTAGTCTTCCTGTCATGATGCCTCCAGCACCTCCCTCGCTAACCAAACAATTGTTCCTCCAGGTTCATGCCCAGATCCTCACCAAAACCAAACCAATTAGTCCATGTCACACCCTACCATCCTGGCAAGTCTCATCCAAATTCATCCACAACTTTAGATGTTTGTTCAGTCAGGCAGACAGGGGTAAAAATATATCCTCCCTTTACCTTCGGTGATGGAGGTAATGAACTCCATTGGAAATGCAAACTATCTGAGCACACACATACACTGTTCACAGAAGGGTTGTACCCACATCAATTTGGAAAACCCTACCTCAATAGCCACTTCTACACAGTTGTTTTGAACTTTTCTGTTTGTCTGTCTGGTTGTCTACCTGCTTGTCCACACTGAAGAAGTATGCTTTTCTTTGCAGCTGTTAATTCCAATTTACAATGAATTTTCACTCCAGGCACACTTCCAACTGACATCATCTGTCAAAAATCCCAATGACAATATATCCCGCACCGAGATTTCCTACACCATGTTCAATTTCACTTCCTTTTCTAACCCGGGTATGCGTGTGTCTTTTGATTACTCAAGTAGATGAATGCCCCACCTTGCATACTCCCAGGTCACCTGTGGGAAAGGTGTAGTACCTGTCAGTCCCTCTTACCAGGGTCCCTTGAATCTCACGACCGCACCTCTGTGCACATGCGTGAATATGTACTCAGTGATTTTCCTGTCCTTGTAACGACACCCATTAGCGAAACATGCAGCGAAGTATGTTGTTGCTGCCATCTCTTTGGGCCACGGATCGCACCACCCAGAACTGCCAATTTGCTGTCCAGCGGAGAAAATTGTATTGCTTCGGTGTGCGTTGTCTTCTTCTTCTTCACCTATGCATATCATTCATGTTTCTGCGCATGGGCACTCTCATCTCCACTATGTAGCTTTTTACAAGTCTTTTATGTTTCAATCAACCAAGTCCTACATGTTTACGTATTCTCATCCATCGTATTCCGATAACTTTTTGAATGGCCTTCCGTGGACTCAAACTTTTCCCCCAAAAGTGAATACCAACATAATTCTGTGTGCAAAAGACAGCCAGATAGACTATGAGCTTCTCCCTGAGCCTCCATATCCACAATCTAAGACAGTAAGACAGCCGCGTGTATATATGTGTGTGCGTGCATGTCACATCACAACAAATCACTTGGTCCTTCCGCATCGCCTTGACCAGCGCGCAACAAACATGTGATACGGTCAATGGGACAAGACTTGGGTGCCTCTAAAACTCAGCAGACAAAGGAATTTCAAATGTCCAACTGAAGTATCACTAAGCCTCATCGTTCAAACCTCTGTTCGTCACCTGGCCATGCCTAATGCGTGACCCATCCCTCGCTCAAAGGAATCCAATTCAATGACGTCATTCGAATCAATTCACCCTTGCTGCATATCCAATCCATCCACCAAGCCTCAATTTTATATTCAACCCACCCAATATGGGTTCACCCGAATTTTCCACAAATTGGGGTGGCCAGAACCCGATATGCGGAGATCCGAGCACATATCCACGAGGGCTCCTGGCATTTGACGCACCTCCCCCTCTCTGCACAAGACACTTTGGGGTTCATAAGACCTTTCCTCCCATTACTTGTCCAGAGATTTCAAAGTAAATGTTATGCTACTAGCACAGGCACCCACTTGCCTGCCATTTTCAAACAGTGTAACTGCTTCAACAATCCCACGAAGCACCAATCAGCTTCTCAACCTCAACCTTTCCACAACTCATCAAATTTTCAAGAACCAGCACTCATTCAGAGAACACTTGACCATCGAAGCTCCACAATTCACAGACAAGTCAAAAGTAAATGTCGCGTTTCCAATCAACAGACGTCAGGTCAGACCAACCTTTATCTCCCAAACATGAACAACAATAAGTATACAACAACTCATATGCAAACTATTTCTACAACACCTTTACCAAGATATCCAATATGAACATTATTTAAACCAACCAGACATTTTACAAATACTTAAACCGAAATCCACATCATTATGAAAATCCAATCAAAATATAATCGATTTTAACAACACCAACCACTAAACCCCGACACAAGGCAGGGCTCAAATAATCGTGGAAAAAAAAATCAATCCCTACGGTTGGTTACATCCCCATACAAGCCTTATCTTTATACCTATTGGGCTGGTGTGTGTGGCTGACCATGGTATGTGTGCGATTCTTTATTTGATCATCATTCAACCATCCATCATTGCAAAAATAGCAGTCTGTAACCATTTTTCCCGTTAGCATTTCTTTTATCCATCAGTTTCAAGACCGTTCCATCATCCATCTTCAAAGAAACATTTTCCCCACCAAAAATGCTCCATTCTATTCGCCATTCTCTTACCATCTAAACACTTACTCTTCCCATCGCCTCATGCATATGTAATATGTAGATGGTTAAAACGTTAACTGCGACTGGTTTATGGGATTATAAATTAGTGAGGTTGCACTCTTAAACTTCTGGTGGTCAAATACCTTCTAAATAAGGTACTATTGCCTAACCCTCCCCTGGTACCAATTATTGAAACTCGGACTTTTAACTTGGTGGACACAGCTCTGTCTGTCAGGCTGCACAAAATCAAAGCGTTATCATTCCTTTCTTTGCTCCGCACACAAGCCAGCATAAGGGACAAACAAACAAAAGAGGTTCCCAAGAGCTGTGGCCTTCAACTTCCCCATAACGGTCTAGCAAGCACCGAGGCTTGTAGTTTTTTATTTTATTTTTAGTATAGAAGATCGAGGCTCATGTAAGAGCTCACATCAATCCCCCCAAAAAACGGACACATAAAACATATAATAAAGGGAGCAGGAGACAAGATGGGGAGGAAGCACACAAGTACAACAGTAGAGAATAGGGACATCGGGAAATCGGTGGGAAGTAGAGGGCTTGGGGGGAGGAGGCATGGGAGTGGGGGGGTGGGGGGGGAGGGAGAGGTATAAAACACATGGACCCTGCTCGGACTTCCAGGAAGGAAATCGGTATTTCAAAGAAGTGGGTCTGGGGTGAATTAGTGGGGGTAGAAAAGATCACGGTTTTGGATGGGGGAAGATAAGAGATGGTGGTGAACAGCTGTTTTAAAGACCTGGAGGGAGGAGTGGGGTTGAATAGAGTTGGGGAGTTTGTTCCAGAGGCGGGAGAAAAGAGGAATGAAGGAGTGAAGGTGAGCAGAGAGTCTTGATTTTTGCAGTTTCACCAGAAGATGGTTGCTGGCAGATCTTGTGCGATGCAGATCTTGTTTTAAAATCAAACCATCCACTCCACTCCACTCCACTCCACTCCACCTCTCTCTCTCTCCCCCTCTGTCATAAATTATCCATCCTATAGGTTGGATAAGAGTCCGTTCATGTCACTTCATTAACCCATTTTTAATTTTTACAACAACGAAAACTGCCACCTCGCTTATGCGCCATTTAATGATGTCATTCTCGAGCATATTCTCCACTTCCTTTTTAAAATTACAAAATTATAATTTGGGGTGTCAAATGACCCCAATTTCTGATCTACCGTGTTAGTCAGCCTCGGACATAATGTGGTCAAGTTGTAATGGTCATTTCACATCTCACTGTTTTTATGCATTTACCAAACTTTTTCGTGAATATGTTTCAGACCTACTGCCCTTGAGATGTTTTCATTCCTCCTGATTGTATACAACCTTTCACAGCCTCTCCAGCCAAGCGAAGCTTGTCTCAAGCCATATCTGAGTACGAATGAACAGACGGCCAGCATGCACACTCCTCCGTGTCTTCAATTTAATGTAAATACACGGACAAGATACAAGAGCTCTATATTTCAACCGACATTATCATTTAACATTCACAATTTATGGAACAATGTCCCCTGCGAGATCTTACTCGGCTGTACCAATCAATGTACCCAGATGGGGGAGCGGTGCACATGCTCACCCCCAGCGCACAATGAGGCTGTGAACACGCTGTCTTTGGGACACCGGATCATGTACATTTCCTCGCGTCAGCTCACTGGCTTAAATCCATGTTCGTCCAAATGCAAACAGATCTGTCGAAATGTCTAGGTTTTCTCAGAATGCTTTTTCTTTCAATACATAGACATGATTATATTGCAAAATTTACCCTTTAACAATTCTGAAATATTGTTACTCCTATACAATGGAACTTGAATACAAAAATAATTTCACCAAATTCACCATACATAGATCTTGAACGAGTACAATAAACAGACCTTTCCACCAAGCGACATAAACACCAGAACGCCCTTTGGGCCAACTCAGACAGGCACTGCGCGCACCCTCGTGCAGGCCAACTCCCAAATTTTTGCCTGCATATGTAATGAACATACCTTGCGGAATTATCTCAGAAATGCCTTGATCGATCCTAACAATTCTTATTTTTCATTCGGATTTGTTTTCAATGCAAAATCGTTAAGGGTAAAATGCATTTTGTCTGCATTAAACCCTCCCCCTTCGCAATAAGGGCACAAAGAGAGCTGTTTGCAATCACACTGAATCAGAATTACACACTGAAAAAATGATAACTCTCAATTTTCGTTTCCAATTTTCGTTTTCCGAAAATAAACAATTTTCATTCGATAAACAGTAAACAGCACAGCACCTTGTCCATGGTGTAACTCGATGCACATTTACGAATACACCTCCCAATGACAATTACAACCCAACAACCACAAGATTTACAGCATACTTTAATCCCTTTATCTTGGATTCTTACCGCCATTGGTTAGACTCACTCATCCAATCCTATTTGAAGAGTCCCAGACTCCTTTTTAAAAAAGAACTTATTTGAAACTTGCCAGTTTTGGACGTTAAGCCAATTAGCGGAATTTCTAATTACTCATCCACCCGGGATATCTTTACCCCTGGTTCAGCGACTCTAGGGCATCCAGGCTATTTTTTCAAACCTGCTATTTGAGCTACCCTAGTCATGACCCCTGGTTCAACCCCAGTTCCTTACGTAAGTTTCCAATGCATTTTCTACTGAACGATCTTTCGACGGCGAATTCCTCGTACTGTCCTTTTTGTCCAATTATCCGCACTTTCACATCCCTTACTTCTCCTGGTTCATGTATTTTACTCATGTACCCCGTACAAAATCCAACCACTGGCTCTGCAGAGTTATCTGCTTTGTCTTCACTTTTTCCCATCCTTATGCCTTATTTCCCTTGCTGTGTTTATCGATAGACAGTCCTCAAAGAATCATTTTTCCGTTCTTCTATTGTCTATCACACGCATCCTTAACACTGACATGGACCCCCATCAATAAATAATCCTTTTTCTTTTATCCTTTTCTGTTACATTTTTTTAGTTCGGACTCACTCTTGGGTTTTTGGTAAGAGCGGAGCAGGCCACCCAGCGATGGCAATACACGTACTAGTAGAGAAAGATCTCACCTTAGTTATTGGGCCCAGGTGGTTGCTGTCAGCTCGGTGAAAACCCCCGCTCCTCCCTCCAACCGGTGAACCCTGCTCACTTGTGGGAGTATGTCCACCTTTATCAAAATATGACAGACAATACTTTATCGATAAAGGATTATTTATTTCGTACATACGGAGAGAAAAGTTTGTCCTTAGGCAAGCCGATCTCTAAATTCTACTCAAACTGCATCAAATATATATACAAATTGTTTTTACTACAATAGGAAAGCATCAGTCACCTTGGAGCATGAGATCAGAACAAAAGCTGATGTAACGGACCCTTGGCTTCACATTTGCTCAAGGTCAAGCCACAGATAAAACATGTTTTTGCCAGCTCAGCGCAGCAAAGGAGTTCTGCCCCGCAACTGTGAAATGGCTCTCAGCCAACTCTATACAAACAAGCATATTTCTTTTCGGCCTGGCTCAACTATATCACATGATGCATTTACCCAACATGCTTTTCGGCCATGGCTGTCTCTGATTGGTCCAGAGCTGACAATGACAATTTTTACCCCGACAGCACCTTCAGTCGAACGTCAGACATGGACAGTTGGTTCGTGAATGACTTGGGGAAAAACGGCATAAGGGAAACGATGAAGCAATAAATTCCACAATCCTGTTCCACCTTCACTCAAATGTCAGACATGGACAGCTGGTTCGTGAATGACTTGGGCAAAAAACGTACCCAGTCTGAATGTTTCTGTACCTAGTCAATGGCGAAATTGCATATGGTAAATCTGCGAACGTCATGGTTAGACATCTTGGGAAAAATGCCAGGAGCATAGAAAAGGCCCCTTTATATGGTATGTGCCATGTGGCAAAGTATAGAAAAGAAGGGACATTCCATAGCTTGTAGAAAATGCCAAACAATATAAAAGGGACATTTAAAAAATCTTGTGTGCATGCTGGACTACCCTTATGTTCTTATAGTCAGGATTTTCTTATTGTAATGTCATGAATTATAGTAAGGATTTTTTCCTTTAGTTACATTGCGCATAGAAAGTCTACACCCTCTTTCAAAAAATTTCACCTTTGTTGCCTCATAGCCTGGAAATAAATTACATTAAATCAGACTTTATCCACCTTTGTTTACACATTGTAACCCACAACTTTCAAGTGAAAAACAAATTCTACAAATTTCAGAAAATTAATTTAAAATACAAAACTAGCATATCTTGGTTGAATAAGTGTCCAACCCTGGGTTAATACTTGGCGGAAGCACCTTTGACAGCAACTACAGCTGTGAGTCTGTTGGGATAGGTCTCCACCAACTTTGCACACCTTGATTGGGCAATATATGCCCATTATTCTGCACGGATCTGTTCAAGCTCAGTCAAGTTGCATGGGGGCGTTGATGGCCAGCAATCTTCAAGTCATGCCACAGATTTTCAATTGGATTTAGGTCGGGGCTCTGACTGGGCCACTCAAGGACACTTATCTTTTTGTTAATTAGCCACTCCAGTGTAGCTTTTGCTGTGTGGTTCGGGTCGTTGTCATACTGAAAGGGGAACTTCCGTCCCAATTTCAGCTTTCTTGCAGCGGGCAGCATGTGTTCCTCAAGGATTTTTCTGTATTGTCATACTGAAATCCATCCATTTTCCCTTCTATCCTGATCTCGTGGTGCTCCAGTGTCTGTTGATGAGAAACATTCCCACAATATGATGCTACCACCATCCTGCTTCACAATAGGGATGGTGTTCTTTGGGTGATGTGCTGTGTTGGATTTGTGCCAAACGTACCGTTTTGCATTTAGGCCAAAAAGTCCCATCTTGGTTTCGTCAGACCACAAAACTTTTTGCCTCATTGCTTCAGAATCTCCGGAGTGGTTATTTGCATACCTCGAACGGGACTCAAGGTGGGCTTATTTGAGTGATGGCTTCCTTCTTGCCACCCTACAGTACAGGCCAGATTTATGGAGTGCTTGGGATGTGGTTGTCACATGCACGTATTGACCAGTCTTTTCCAAAAAGGCCTGTAGCTTTTTCAAAGTTTCCATTGGCCTCTTGGTGACCTCTCTGATTAGTCTCCACCTTGCTTGATCATCCAGTTGGGAGGAATGGCCTGATCTAGGCAGGGTCTTGGTGGTACAATACGCCTTCCACTTCTTAATGATTGTCTTGACTGTGCTCCAAGGGATATTCAAGGCCTTTTAAATATTTTATACCCATCCTCTCATGGTGCCTTTCCACAACTTTACCCCTGATGTGTTTTGACAGCTCATTGGTGCTCATGGTTGAGTCTTTGCTGTGGAATGCACTACCCCGCAGAGGAAACCTACAGGAACAGCTGATTTTATTCTGAAATAATAAGAATCACTGCAAATTGAACACAGGCGGAGGCCAATTAACTTGGTGTGTGATTTTGAAGGTGATTGGTTACACCTGAGCTAATTTACAATTGATATAAGGGAGGGAGGTGGACACTTATCCATCCAAGACATGCTAGTTTTGTATTTTTAATTAATTTTCTGAAATTTGTATAATTTGTTTTTTCACTTGGAGGTTGTGGGTTACAATGTGTAAATAAAGGTGGAAAAAAGTATTTTAATGCAATTTATTTCCAGGCTATAAGGCAACAAAAGGTTAAATTTTTGAACATGGGGTATAGACTTTCGATAGGTGTTGTATACAACTATTTCTAGGTTTGCAATGAAAATAAAGTTCAGTGTGGGGTGTTTGTACAATTAGTATAACTTGCAACATCCTTTGACATGTTAATATAACACTTTACAAATATTCCTTAATGTTTAATAAATTATGAGAATTGTTTTGTAAAACTGATGTGTATTTTAACATTACTTTTCTTTCCATACAGCATATATTCCAAATGTCCTACAAAAGGCTGAGGTTGAACTGATTAACAGCAAAAGATGCAATTCGTCCTATGTATACAGTGGAAAAATCAGTCCGAGAATGACCTGTGCCGGTTTTCTCAGCGGAGGAGTTGACAGTTGCCAGGTAAACCTGTGGGTGTAAACATATTGTTATGAATGTTGGGGTTGGGCATATATAGATCCAGGTAGATCTGCATTGGTAGGTGCTTCGACTGTCGTGATGGGGAACCTCGCCTGTAATTTCTGTCTAGCCCGAATGTCGGATTAAGCTTGTGTCTTTGTCCCTGTCACAAGGGGGCGGAGCATGTTAAGTAGTTGTAGGGCAGAAGGATAAAATTTCCTTGTACGTCATTCCCTCTGTGATCTACCCATTGTCTCGTATGGCAAAACATATAGACACGTAGGTTAGGAATCCCACCATTAGTGCACACATTAATAAATACTTCCCTCTCACAAAAAGATTTACCGGAAGAATAGACCGGAAGCGGCCGTGCATTACGCCAGCATGGCAATGAAACATCGAACAGGCAGGCAATAGCCACGCCCAAAAGGACTCGTGATTCACCGGGGGGAGGGGCGAGTAAGAAGCAGGCGGAAGAGATGAGCTGATTGACCATGGACCTGTGGCATGAGGGGAGGAGCACGAAGCACTCAGCCAATGGGAGGGGCCGGTGACGTCGGAGGACGAGCGACACCACGAACCATGAGCCGACATTTTTCTTGCCTCGTGTTGGATGCAAATGGGAATGGTCGTGGACTGAGATATTCTCTCTCTCCCTTTGTTCTTCTTATTCTGGACACCATTGTGAACGGCCGCATTTTGGCTGCGCCAGCATCGACGTCCCTTTATTCTTTCTCGGTTTTTCGATCCCTTTGTGGCTGTACGCACTCTTCCTCTTCCCTTCTCTCCTTGCGTTGGACCTCTTCCCGTTTGGACCTTTTGCTTGTTGGGCGACGACAGATGGTGGAGCGCTGACAGTCCTCCTTGCCTGTGTTCGCATACGGGACCAAGTGTGCAAACAAGGCTTGCCGCACAGCGGCGTACGTTGGCCGAGTGGAGCGCGAACAAGGACGCATCGAGGCCTGGTGAGCGGGGCGCGGCGAGGCCTGCTCGTGCCAACCGGAGCCGCGTTGGACGACGGTGCTCAAGCCTGACGATTTCTAACTGCAGCCAGACAGAGCTAAGTCCCCACGACAGAACACAACGGTTTCTTTGAATAATTCTTCCGCTTTGCTGTTTTTGAAGTGAGGTGTGTGGGATCCCAACTTAGGACATTTATTTAACGGCGTGTCTATTGTTCTTGGGGTCCGGCAATAAAGCCGTGTTATTCTTGTACATTTGAAATCCGTCTTCGTGAGTTTAATTTCCTGCAGGTTTGAAGACTGCTCGGGACCACAGGTAAAAGCTCCCGATTCTTCTTCCTCTATCCTTTCTACCCCGCGCATATATATAGTCAAATCCACCATTGAATAACGCCTCAAAGTAAGCTCGATTGCCATTCGTGATTTCCCGGTCTTAACCGAGGGGAATCACGCTACAATATTTATTGCTGTAGAAGTCTAAGGAAGAAGAAATGGAGATATTTTGTGATCATCCAAGTTGGTATATAAACGTGAAGCACCATAATATACAGTATTCTTAAATATTTTAATAAGTATTATAAGAATATAATATATTGATTATGTTCTTAAATATATACTTTATAAAATATTGTTATGGATATGAGGATTGTATTTTTTTTATTGTGTGCTTTATTATTATTATTGCTTTATTCTGGCCCTCCTGCCTCCAGTGTTGTGTAAAGGTTAAAAGGGCGTCCCGGTAGTTAATTCCATAAAGCACACACATTGAAGGACACGATAAAACCCTTGTTCAGTAGCTTATATCTTTATTATGTGTTTTAGAGTAAGGCCTTGTCTTCCATTAGAATGACACTCCATTGCACCAAGTAAAAGAAATAGATTCCCTTCATTCCCATTCCCAAAAACCTCCATTTCCCCCTTTCGTCATTGCCAAGCCTCGATTGCCAATTACATCCCCTCCAATTGCCGCCATTGACCACGAGGCAGGGTTGGGGAAGAAAGGCGGGTCCCCACCTCATCAGAGAGGGGAGGAGTGAGTCAGCCCCACTCAACTAACCACGAACAAGGGGTTGGACTTGGAGAGGGTGTGGAAAGGAACAGCAAGGAGGTTCGCGAAGGTCGAGGGGCGGGGCCTATATAACCCGCCGCGGGGCGTTCCCGAGAGAGACATGAGATGGGCTGAGAAAGGAGAGGAGCTTTTACGAGAGTTGCAAAAAGGTCCAAGGCTGAGCTGAGCTGCGTGGTGAGGTGCAAAGGAAAGAGCTGGGTCGTCAGAGCAGAGCTGAGTTGTGAGGTCCAAAAGCAGAGGTCATCCAGGGAAGCGCAAAAGCCTGCTATTCGTCACCTTGCTCACCAGCGGCAGCGTCTACAGCAGCAGCAGCAGCAGCGTCCCCAGCAGCCACAACGCTCGCCAGCCATTTGGGGCCTGGACGGCGGTTTGGAGCAGGGCCGCGGAGGAACGGCAGCTGCCCAACGCGCCGATTCGTGCTGCCGAACCAATTGGACTTTCCTCTCCTTCCAGCCAATTCCTATCATCATTCCCCGTGTGAGTCGTCTTTGTTTGTTCTGTCCTGGGTAGGTAATTAAGTCTGTATAAGCTAGTAATTTGCACTGTGTTACCTGTTTTTTTCATGTCCGCTGTAAATACCCGTGACTGCTCTTTTTGCTTATGTGTGTGTAAATAATAATAAACCCCGTTACTCTTCTGTATGTCTTCTTCTTCTTCCTCTTTGCATTCGTCGTCGTAGTCTTTTCCATATTGAGTAGCTGTGGCGCGATACGGCCAACGTCTGGGTGAATCGGGTTTAGTCGGGGAAAAACTGTTCGGCCGCGGCGCCTCCGCTCGGCAAACAACATCCTTAACCGCGGACCATAACAATATCACATTAATCTCCTTCCTGTGATTTGTAAAATCTTTGAATGCTTTATCAATCATAAGCTTCTTCGTCACCTTGAGGACAATGTCATCATTCCAGATCGATAGGTGACTTACTCTCCCTAATTACTGATCATTTTAACAGGACCTTAGATTTTAGCGGTGAGACTCATTTAGTTGCTTTGGATATTTAAAGGCCTTTGATAAGGTGTGGCATAAGGGACTACTGTGCAAGCTTCAGTTGTATCATGTTTCGGGTGGAATGTTGTCCATAATTTTTGGTTTCCTTTCGAACCAAAGGTTGAAGATGGGCCTTGATGGGCAATCATCCCCAATTTGCTCTGTAAATTCCGGTGTTCTTCAGGGTTCTGTTCTTTGTCCTACTCTTTTTCTGGTATATATGGTGTCAATGACTTGTCTGATAATGTTTTATCCCAGCTCGCCATGTATACAGATGATTCCACACTCTGCTGTGTATCCCCTAATTCAAGTAACAATTCTCGTAGTGAGGTTTGTGCCTCACTAAACAATCATTTAGAGGACATATCGATGTGGGGTCATGATTGGCTGGTAATCTTCAATGCCAAGAAGACTAAATTGCTATCCCCGTCTGCGCACATGGGTCCTTTGACTTTTCCGGAAGCATCAGATCGGTGCCTACTTGGTCTTGATATCTCCCTTAATCTCAGCTGGGAGAAGTATATATCAGGTATTGCAAAGTTGCGAGTTGCGAGTTGTTGGTATGCGAGTTGTATGCGAGTTGCGAGTTGGTTATCTCTATCGAGCCCAGAAATATATACTCCCGGATGCTATCCTCTATTTGTACAAGACCTCTATTTGTGCCCCCTGATGGAGTACTGTTGCCATTTTTGGGCTGGAGCACCAGCATGTCATCTGTCCTTATTAGACAGGCTCCAAAGGCGTGTAGTCAATTTGGATGGAGTAGAACTCCGCTCTTCTCCGCAAGAAATTTCATATCGTAGGTCTGTTGCTTCTTTTGTTTTACAGAGTTTGTTTTACAGAGATTTCATGATAAATGCTCCACAGCTCTTTCCAACATTGTACCTTCTGTCAGGGTCTTTGGCCAGGAGACTCATTTTGCCACCACTTCACACAAATACACCCTGGCCATATTTAGGTATATAACGAAGAGCTATGCAAGTAGCTTTTTTCCACGTACTATATCAATTTGAAATTTGACAGTCATATGCTTCTCCATTTTCATTCAAAAATAATATAAATTTCTACGTCCTCCATATTTGATCATTCTTCTTTTTTTCTTTTATCTTGGGGCCCTACATATTTCGTGGCTCTTAGCCTTGTTCAAGGCAAATTTCAATAATAATAATTTGAAAAAACACAGCCACCTTATGAAAACAACACTGGACTAGCTTTCAAGTGATTCTAGATCCAAATGTAATGAAAGGCAGCAGAATAAGGGATTTTAATTCCAAGCTTAAAGAAAGTATAATGGTCTCAGGAAAACAAACTGGTTCATTTTACAATACCAAAACCGACACGGCTTACAAATGTTCAAGAAGGGATAATTTTTCATAAGTGGATTTGAGCTGCTGGATTAATCCCCTTAAAATAAATAAATAATACAAAAAAAGCAGGTCTTTAGATGAATGTGAAAAGATGCAGATTCCAGAATTGATCAGATGCTTTTCCAATTGCTCTTACCTGGTTCAGCTCCCAAAAGGCCAGACTTCCCCCCCAATCTCCAGTCTTTGGCTCTATTTTTCTCTAATTTATGGCACTGCCTTCTGGAGACAGTTAAATTGCATTCTTCCCTCGAGGGTATCAATCAACTGGTAGACTTTTATCTCATGTCATCCCTCATACTGACCTGCAATCTTTTCTACCCCATTGATCCTACCACACTCAACTCTATTACTTGCAGGCTGCTGTGTCAATTGTAGTTTCTGTCACGATGTTGTCCTTTTGCACCGAGTCAACTTCCATGAACTCAATTTTGTTTAAAAAACAAAAGTTAATGAATGTATTATTATTCTCACAACTTCATTCCATTTCCCACCTCTTGCCATCCTCCAAATTCCAACCTAAAGGACAGAGGCCAGGTTGCATAAACCATCCTTAAGGAAAGATTTGAGGATTTACTCGAATATTTCCTTTAGTTTCCCCTCAAGGACACCCTTCATTTGAGGATGGTTGCATATACGAATATTTCTTAATTTTTTCCTTAAAATCTTCCTTACTCAAGGGAGACCCCCCTCACCCCTGTACTTAAACACCAACATTAGTGTGTCCAAAAGGCGCTCTTCATGGAAATTGGTCACGAAGACGATGATTATCGCAGCGTGACATCAGAGGCTGATGGGTCAATACTTCCACAATTGAAAAATGATTGTATATTGCGAAACAAGCTCTGAGTGGTCTCAGTTGTCTCTGAGTGAGTCTGAGCGAAACAAGCCCGGATAACATTTTCACTCTCATGACATCCAGAATGTTTCACAATAAAGACCCTTAAGGACCCAAAATATCCAAAAGACCCAAAGGACCCAAAATATGGTGAAGACACAAAAGACCCAAAATATTCTGAAGACCCTTAAAGACCAAAAAAAAACCGCATAAAGACACAAAATATGGTGAAGACTCTTTTAAAGACCCAGAAGATCACTAAGACACAAAATACCCAAAAATACCCCAAAAGACCTATAAGACCCATAAGACCCCAAGATATTGAAGATTCCCAAACACTTAAGACCACTTTTACCTTTAAGACCCTTTCAATCTATTAGATACCTTGAGACACCTCGAGATCCCTTCACCCTTCCAACCTTTCATACCCTTCAAACCTTTACACCCCTTAAGTACCTTTCGACCACTTCGACCATGACACCATTTAGACCTCATACACCCTTCAGACCGATTAGACCACCTTGGACACTTAACCTCTAAAGACCACGAAGACCATTAACAACCCAAAATACCCAGATGACCCAAAATACCCCAAAGACCCAAAATACCCCGAAGAGTCAAGATACCCAAAATATCCCAAAGATCCGTAAATAGCCTTTAGATCAATTAAAGCAGTTTGGACCCTTGACCATTTAGAGCTTTACACCACTTGGACCTTTTTAGATTACAAATAAATTACAAATAAATAACTTGACCAATATTACAAATAATGAAAAAAAAGAAATGTTTGATTTATGATTGGTGTAAATCATGACAACACAGCAACTCAGTTTCAGTCAGGTCATTATCCTCAGTTAAAACAAGCCCATGTCTCTGCAGTGACGTGTGGTGAGGCGAGCATAGTGAGCCGATCCACGCTAGCTTACAATAAAATGCACAATTATAATTAATTGAATTTTGCACAAGAATCATTTTATTCCTCCTTCATTCAGACGCATGTGTTCCCCGTGCAACATATAACAAGCGTCATTTAAAATCATGTGCTAATTACTTGTTCTTCCGTTTGAACAGCTCTTCCTAACTCTAATCTGCTTGGTTACCTAGCATAGCAACGGCTCCTGAAGAATTTCCTCAACCTGAAGGAAATCCTTACTTCAGGATTTCCTAAGGGTTGTTTATGCAACAGCCCTTAAATAAATCCTTTGCTGAGGAATCAAAGTGTACCTTAAGGTAAATCTTTCCTCAGGGAAAAGGAGAGATATTTTTAGGCAACCGGGCCAGTCATACCAGACACAGCTTACGAAAAAGTAGAGTTCTTGAACTTTTCACTAAAAAGGACACATTCCAAAAAAGGTTCCTCTACCTCGAGGACTCGAGTCTGTGACTCGTCCTCAAGTCACAATTGAGTTGCAAAGTTTTGCTTGGTACTTGGTGTCTGGGGTCATGCGACTTGCTTGGAATTACATGAGACGTGAGTTTATAATGTCTTGTTCACAATGTTCGGAAAATAATAGTTGAATAAACATTTAATTAAAATGGAGTTTCAGTTCAGTCATTGACAGCATATGCCTTGTACGTGCATACTGCACATGTGCAGCGTGCCAGAGCTCATGGGTGCCTGGTCGCATACCGTTCTCCACCAAGGTTAAAGGGAGTGCGCACTTTCCAGACAGCACGGAGCACATCATGTCCATGTGGCAAGGAGTAGTCTTAGCAATGTAGGAAGCACAACTCGATTTATGTCATCGACATTGGTGACGAATCGGGAAAACTTGGCCCTTTGCACGTCCTGACCCGATAAAATGATTTTGTGAGAATCTAAATGCCATTTGACTGTGATTATTTAAACTTCCTCAATAATCGTAAATTATATCACGACAACAATTAAAGTTAGTAAGCGAACGTTTCATTTTCCCAAGTGTCCCTCCCTCCTTCTGCTTCCACAGCATCCCACACCCTTCCAAGTTCCCTAGCATCCATCCCACTTCCTGATTATACGTTTCATTTTAGCATACATAATAAATATGCAGTATAAGTGAATTATTAAAATCTCCTTTCCCGTTCCATATTAAATACTTTGGTTCTGCTACAATTTAAACTTAAGCTGAGGTTACTGACTAGACTCTTGAACATATGTTCAAGTAGGTACACTGTGTAGGAGAAGTAACTTTAATGGCCATCCGAAGGCCGGCACACACATCACTTTGTTTAATACTAGACTAGCAGTGTAGATCTAGTTACTTTTTTGATTGTTACATCTTTTGTAACTTTTGATGTGAACATGATACAAACAAAGTATAAATGGTGCATGACAGGATAATTCATGAAGTTTCTGCTCAACACAGTTCAAATTTCTAGGCTTCAACATAGCTGCCATATTTTCGTAATACGTCGTTCAATCCGATTTTCCAACTTATTGAAAACATTCTGCAGTTACTGCTGAGTAATGAATTAGATTCGTAATTGTATCCCAAAATGAATCCAAGGAATGTGGTTTTGCAACAGTTTTACATAGCTTCATACAATGTAGTCCCATTCGGACTGGTCAGGCGAACGAGTTGTCCAAACAATTGGTCCACATCTACCGATCCACTCGTCTGTGAAGACATCATTCCATAATCGTCGTGTATGCAAAGCATAGTGCCAGGGAGCCTCGTCTTGCTGGTACATGGTGATGATAATAATAATAATAATAATTCATTTATTTTGTATAGCGCTTTTCCAGAAGCCCAAAGGCGCTTTGACAGAGTGGCAAACATAATGCATAACAATACATGAAAACAACAATTGCAAAAAGACAAGAATCAATAGGGAAATATTTAAAGCAAAAGGAGGGAGAAGGAGAAGAGATAGTCAGGGGTTAAATGCTGTGGGTTGAATGTTGAATGCAGTGTTGAACAGGTGGGTCTTTAGTGATGTTTTGAATGTGGTGAGTGAGGAGGAGTCTCTGATGGTGTGAGGTAGTGAGTTCCAGAGGGTGGGAGCAGCGATGGAGAAGGCCCTGTCCCCCCAGGATCTGAATTTGGTCCGGATGGAGGGGGTCAGGAGGTTGGTACCAGCAGAGCGGAGGTTGCGGGTGGGAGTGTGTCTGGAGAGGAGGTCAGCCAGGTAGGATGGGGCCAGGTTATGGAGGGCTTTGTATGTCAAGAGGAGGATTTTGTACTGGATTCTCTGGGGGATGGGGAGCCAGTGAAGCTTGTAAAGGACGGGGGTGATGTGGTCACGGGTCCGGGAATGGGTGAGTAGACGGGCAGCGGAGTTCTGAATGTATTGGAGTTTATTGGTGATTTTTTAGGGTGAACCATAGAGGAGGCTATTGCAGTAGTCCAGACGGGAGGTGATGAAGGCGTGGATGAGGGTTTCTGCAGCCGTGGAGGAGAGGGATGAGCGGAGACGGGCAATGTTTTTCAGGTGAAAGAAGGCTGACTTTGTGATCTGTTTAGTGTATTTGTCGAAGGAAAGGGTTTGGTCAAAGATGACGCCAAGATTCCGGATGTGAGGGGAGGTGGATACTGGGATACCGTCGATGTTGAGGGCAAAGTTATGGGTGGATTTTGTGAGCGTTTTTGGGCCAATGATGATTATTTCAGATTTATCACAGTTAAGCTTGAGGAAGTTGATTTGAAGCCAGGATTTTATTTCAGTGATGCAGTTTGTCAGGATAGAGTGTGTGTCGGTGGAGACGGACTTGGTGGAGATGAAAAGCTGGATGTCATTGGCGAAGCAGTGGAATTGGAGACCATGACGGCGGATTAAGTGACCGAACGGGGACAGGTAAAGGATGAAGAGGAGGGGGCCAAGAACTGAACCTTGGGGGACACCTTGGGGGAGGGGAGCAGTGGGGGATTTGCAGTTATTGATGGAGATGAACTGGCATCTGTCAGAGAGGTATGATTTAATCCAAGAGAGGGCAGTGCCGGTAACGTTAAAGGTGGATTCAAGTCGGGTGAGGAGGATGGTGTGATCGATGGTGTCAAAGGCAGCGCTGAGGTCGAGGAGGACGAGAATGTTGAGGTTTCCAGCATCAGAGGAGAGGAGAAGGTCGTTGGTAATTTTGAGGAGAGCAGTTTCAGTACTGTGGTTGGAGCAGAATCCGGATTGGAATGTTTCATACAGGTTATTGGCAGAGAGATGATGTTTGAGTTGAGTGGCTACAGCGCGTTCCAAAACTTTTGACAGAAAGGGTAGGTTGGAGATGGGTCTGAAGTTGTTTAGGGTGTCAGGGTTTAGACCAGGTTTTTTTAGAATGGGGGTAACAGCAGCAATTTTGAGGGAAGGTGGGACGATGCCTGTAGACAGGGAGGAGTTTATTGTTGCAATGATAAGTGGAGAGAGAGCAGGGAGGGAGGCTTTGACAAAGCTGGAGGGGATGGGGTCAAGAGTGCAGGTGGCAGTTTTCATTCCTATGAGGAGTTCAGAGAGGTCAGTAGGGGAGATTGGGGAGAACCGAGACAGGGGATGGCAGGACAAGGGGGGGCAGGTGGTTGGAGGGGGAGCGGGTGCGGCGGTGGTCAAGCTGTTGTAGATGTTGTCAATTTTGCGTTGGAAGAAAGAGAGGAAGGAGATGCAGTTGTCTACTGTGAATGACTGGGTGGTGGTGTTCAGGGGGTGGAGGAGTTTGTTTATTGTCGAGAAGAGTGCTTTTGGGTTTCCGGAGCCAGAGTGGATAATTTGAGAGTAGTAGGCAGAGCGGGCGCGGGAGAGGGCATCTTTGTAGTGTTGTAGGTGGTCCTTGTAGGCTTGGGAGTGAACTGTGAGACCCGTTTTATTGCGGAGTCTTTCAAGTTGGCGAGCACGAGTTTTCATCAGGTGGAGTTCAGGGGTGGATGAGTTCAGGATGAGTGAAAGATTTAATAAACGTAGTTTGTGAACAAGTAATTTCTACATTGCAAAGTAACATTCACCATTGACTATTGCTTCTTCCAAAAATCCGAAAAGACCAATGATGAGTGACACCCTGAGAGAACACCAGACATTGATTTTTGGCGAGTTTTGTTAATGTTGTCAGACCTGAAGTTTTTCTGTCCCCCAAATATGGTAATTGCGGAGGTTGACTTTATTACTTATGTGGAAATTGAGTCATCAGAAAACATTAACTCGTCAAGACTCCCAGGGGAATTGTGGATTTAAGCAGAACAACAAGCATTCTGAGTATTGCGCTGCAATACATGTCCCCTACAGGCAGCCTGTCGTCCGGAAAACTGTTGGGGAAATTACCAAAGTTCAAAGTGCCACAACTTTGTCAAAAATGATCGAAACGTCGTGAAGTTAGAACTTGATCTGTAAATTATCATGAGGAAACCATGTACCAAGTTTGAAATCATTAGCATAAAGAGTTTAGAAAAAAAGTCCGGAAAACTGTTCTTTGCATGACGGACGGACGGACGGACGGACGGACGGAGTGCAAACCTATCGTCCCCTCCGGTGTACACCGGTAGGGGACGAATAACATCATTAACAATAACATTGACATTAACAAACCTTTATGAATTATGATGTTACATACCATTTACTCTTTGTTTCTTTGTCATGTACGTTAAAGGATATATGAATTAAAAGTTGCACAAGGGCTTTATTAACACACTATATATACACATTGACACATCGACACATCGACACATGTTTTGACATGCCGACACAGCACAACAAGTACATTAGGAAACAAGAGTATAATTTTACATGAATTATGATGAAGCAATGGACAAACATACACAATACTGTATGTGGAATTTTTAAAATTTGGCCCCTGAATAATGAACTACATGCTTCATTTAGATTTTTTTTTTTAACAGCAATTGCTTCTTTTTCTGCAGGGGGACAGTGGTGGCCCACTGGTGTGCAAAGAAGATGGGATTTGGTACCTAACTGGTGCCACAAGCTGGGGTGAAGGTTGTGCTCTTATGTACAAGCCAGGAGTCTATGCCAATGTTTTGGAGTTATCGAGTTGGATTTCCCAAACAATGGAGGTATGTACATTAGTAGTTTATTTTCAAACAAAGATCATTATCTCAGTCAAAATATTAAATTTTCTTATTGATTGAGGTAATCACAACTTTTTAGTAATTGGGAATTTATCACACATAAAACATTATGGGAGATCAAGATACGACCATTTGCATCATGCAGGAAATCTCGTTTATAGAGTTGATTTGGGCTTTTCTTTAATTCAGAAATATGTCATGAAATTGAATATTAGTACTTGGATTGTTAAAGAATACCGAGATCAGCTATGTTTTTTATTTGGTTACACACTGCACATATTCAGTGCTGAAAATCGGCAGCATTGGTGATTGGATATTTCAAAGATACTGGATACATTTTAAACTGCCTCATCTGGCTATACTACATATTGCCCACTTTGTGCTTCGCACAGAGGGCATTCCATAATTGAGTATGCTGTCCTTTGAAGGTGATATTATGCCTGCTTTCCAGTTTGCTAGCATTCTCTTTTGGACCCTAAATATCCCAAGGTGCCTTTCAAAAACAGTAGGCCACTGTGTGATGGCACATTGGTTATATGCCACATTCTTGCCCTCACCTGCATCAGCGACACAGCTGCACCTCAATGATGTATTTATAAGACGGAATTATTGATTTAATAGTTAATATATATCATATTCAAATTCTTTAATTTTATGCACATACGGTATGTCTGAACATTGTCAAATCGAAAACGGGTTGGCCGATCACCAAATTTTCCATACTTGCTCCGGTTACCCAGGATCATGTCATGGGCATGAAATAAAGCCCTTCTTCCAGCAAGGATTGGGAGCTGACTTGCAGATTTCATCTGTTCCTGTGAACTCGTGCAAGTGGTTTAACTTCCGACCCCTGACAGTGAGAGGAGGGTATTTGCACCGTATTTTAATCCCAGAGGGAACGGGCTTTACTCATTTTCTAAAGTAAACGTAGCTCGATAAGATTTTCTAAACATAGCTAGATATATCAATGGATAAAAATATCGATATACTAGTAGAAAAGCCCGTCAGAAATGACGGGTTGGGAGAGTTTGGCACGCTCACTTTGCGGCATCGTCGAACAAAGTCTGAATCTCGGCCTAATGTCAGGTGTGTTTATGTGTTCTTTAATTATCAGATATCCTACCGACTTAAATGAACACTCATTTTACTCAGGTGAAGTGCAGTGAATTTCACCTTCCTGTGCCTTGTATTAATTGTTATTTTTAAAAAACCACTTCTCTAAACCAACCTTGAGGCTCGGTTTGCAAGCCACCGCCTACAATTCCAATTGAAGAGACATAATTACTCTTGTTTTTGGGTCTTCGGAGTTCTCGCGGTCTTCTGGTTCCTCTGGGTATTTTGGGTAATTTGAGTATTTTTGGTCCTCTGGGTGCTTGGGGTCTTTAAGGGTATTTTGGGTTTTTTGGGTTTTTTCAGTCTTCTGCGTTATTTTGGGTCTTCGAGGTCTTTTGGGTTTTCGAGGTCTTTTCGATCTTCACTCTTCAGAGTATTTTGGGACTTTGGGGTCTTTGGGATATTGTGGGTGTTCTGGTCCTCGGTATACATCTTTTGGGTCTTCAGGGAATGCAAAAAATAAGCAGAATAGAAACTATAGGCATCCATCTTGGAAGGATTGGAATCCCGAATAATATTCCCCTCCCTAAGAGGTTTCCTCCTTTGCCAAATGCCATGTTTCTGTTTATAAATAGCTTATCGTGGACTTTTGTGGAAAAATTTACTAGAAGAAAAAAATATTGTCAACAACAAACACATATGATTCCCTTTTGTAACAGTCGCTACTGCTGTTTAATACTAAACTGAAAGACATTTGGAGGAATCCCGACATTCATGAGGCAATGTTGTTTATCGCGTCGACTAATGCACCTGAGTGAAGATCTTCTGTAATCTATGTACCCCACAAGGGTAAATAACATGAAGCTTCCTGCCGCTATTGTTGCGTTTTACTGTGGGGTTTTTCCAAGGCCACTTCTAATAACAAAAGTAATAACACTTATGATAATAGCATAATATTAATGGCATTACAAAACAATATCCCCCAAAGTGTTTTGTGACTCGCGATATTTCCCCCTCCTGGACACCCTTACGGAAGTAAATTTTATTATAGGGGATTTAGAATAGTGACGCGCTGTCTGATCCTTTCAATGACCTGATCTAACATATTATAATGTCAAGCACGATGGTCTGATCCTTAGTTAAAACTAGAGCTTCCAGTGAAGCAGAACTCAACTGAACTGACTACAACAACAACAACAACAACAACAACAACATGCATTTTAAGGCCATTTTCCCTGCGAGAGCGGGGGTTAGCCTTGCAGTCCCCATGACAATCCTCTCCATTTTGCCCTATTTTCTGCATCTCTCCTTGTTAACCCCCTTGCCCGCATTTCTTCTTCCACCATCTTTAGCCAAGTCTTTCTCTGTCTTCCCCGTCCTCTACTTCCTTCTACATTCATTTCCATCACTCTTCTCAACCAGTCACTTTCATCCTTCCTCAACACATGACCAAACCATCTCAACCTGTTCCTCTTCACAGCATCAATAACAGGCTCTATTCCCATGATCTTTCGCAATTCATCATTTGTCTTCCTCTCTCTCAATGATACTCCACACATCCACTGAACCATTCGCATTTCCACCCTTTCCAGCCTTCATTGCTGCTCTACGTTCATTACACATGTCTCGCTCCCATAAATCATAACACTTCTCACACATGCAGCATACACCTTTCCCTTCAGCTTCAACGACACTCCCCTCCTCATCAGCATGCCACTCAGTTCCCGAAACTTCTTCCATGCACATCTCACTCTTGCAACCGTTGCCGAGTCTGATCCACCTTCTCCATTCAGCATGTCTCCGAGGTAGCAAAATGTTTTCACACCTTCCAGCTTCACGCCATCTCCAAGATCCAACTCAACATTTCCTCCATCTGCAGCTCCCTCTGTGCACACCTTACATTTGAATGTAGCTGCCACACTGGTTAATGACCCTCTCAGAGCACTACATTTTTGATGAACCCACTCAGCGCACATTGTACATTGAATGGAGTTTACTCCGACACCCTTCCTGCACACAGCACATGGCCTCTTCCCAGTTCTTTCCACCTCACCACATGCTTTACCACTTGCCATCACCTTCGTCTTTCCGATATTCACCTTCAGACCTTTTGTCTCCATACATTCCTTCCACTTGTTCATTTTTTCCTTCAGTCCATCCATACTTTCCGCAATCAACACCAGATCATCTGCATACATCAACTCCCATGGTAAACCCTCCTTTACGTTCTGAGCCAGCACCTCCATCACTGCTACAAATAGTAGAGGACTTAGTACCGACCCCTGATGCACTACCACCTTCAGCTCAAACTCACCACCTTTCCCGTCCTTCGTCCTTACAGCTGTGCGCGCTATTTTGTACATTGCCATCACTACTCTGATCAACCATTCCTCCACTCCTAACTTCCTCAACGCCCATGTCAATACTTTGCGCGGAACCCTATCGAATGCTTTCTCCAGATCAACAAACCCAAGAAACAACCTCTTCCTCTTCGCCATGTACTTCTCCTGCAACTGCCTCACAATATAGAGCGTGTCTGTCGTTCCTCTTCCTGGCATAAATCGAAACTGCATTTCGTCGATCTTTACCTTCTTCCTTATCCTCCTCTCCAACACCCTTTCCAATACCTTCATTCCATGCTCCAATAACTTTATCGCTCGGTATGAGCCACACTCCTGAGGGTCACCTTTCCCCTTGTACAGTGGGACAAGGGTACTCAGTTCCCAATCCACTGGAATGCGGCCTTCTTTCACCACCAGATTACAGATCTCTGTCATTCTCTTCACACCCCAACTTCCTGCTGCCTTCAACATATCTCCCACAACTCCCGTCGGCCCTCCCGCTTTTCTACTCTTCATTGCTTTTATCGCTTCCTCAACTTCCTTCTCAGTTATCTTCTCTGCCGGTTCTAAAACTGGGTTACTCTCTATGTTGCCATCCCATTCATTCTCTGTATTCAACAGCATTTCTAGATATCTTTTCCATCTTCCTTTATTTCCATCTGGGTCCACAACGATTTCTCCCACTTCATCCTTCAAGCAACTCACCCCCATCACATCACACCCCTCTTTCGCCATCTGCTTTGCAATCCTGAATACCGCTCTCTGACCCTCTTACAAATCCAAGCTTTCTCCGAACATTTTCCTACATGCCTCCTGCGCCTTTGCTACCTCTTTCTTTGCAGCCTTCTTGACTGCCTTATAACTTTCATGCTCTGCTTTTTCTGCTCCCGTACCCTTCGCCTTCTGCCACTCCTTGAACTTCTTCCTTTTCTCGTCAATCCTCTTTCCAACTTCCTCATCCCACCACCATGTTTCCGAGTGCCTCGGTGGTCCTTTTGTCCATCCACATACCTCACCAACAGCTCCCAACAGACTATCTTTCATTGACATCCAACAACGTTCAAGCTCAACCACATCATCCTCTAACCTACTCAGCCTCTCTTTTAATACCTCCCTTACTGTCACCTCTTTCAACCTCCACACCTTCATTCTCGGTTGGTACTTCACCCGCCGAGCTCTCCTCGCACCTTTCACCCTTATGTCGCAGACAACCAAGTGGTGCTGTGAAACAGCCTCCTCCCCCGGGATCACCTTTGTGTCCCGGAGGTGCCCCCTATCTCGCCAACGCACCATCAGGTAGTCAACGGTTGTCGTCGACCCACCTGACGTGTATGTAACAAGCTTATTATCCTCTTTCTGGAACTGAGTGTTACAAATCAGCTCCATCAGCAAACTCCAACATCCTTTCACCTTCTCCATTTCTCACACCATATCCGTAACCCCCATGAACTCCCTCAAAACCGTCCATACTCCTTCCCACATGTCCATTTAGGTCTCCTCCTGCCACAACAACTTCCTCATCTTTCATGTTTTCCATCAGCTTCTCTATTGCACAACAGAACTTGTCCTTCTCTTCATCGCTCCGACCAACCTGCGGAGCATATCCTGAGATGACGTTCACCAAGAGCTTTCCAATCATCATTTTCACCATCATCAACCTATCACTCACTCTAGTCACACTCCCCACACTGTCTACAAACTCCTCAGAAAACAGGACACCAACACCATTCACGCCCTCCGGGCACCCTTGCCACACAAACTTGTATTTCTGTCCCTGCCTACCCTTCACCATTCTCACACCACTTCCCTTCCATCTCGACTCTTGCACACAACATCTGTCCACTCTTCTTCTGATCAATACTTCCACCACTTCTCCTGATCTCCCTGTCATTGTCCCTACATTCCATGTCCCAAACCTCAGAAACCGATCTCCACTTCGGGCTGTACCCTGCCCATATGTAGTTGTAATTGTCATGGTTCTCTTTTTGAGGCAATGTTTTTATGGCCAGATGCCCTTCCTGACGTCAACCCTCTTAGTCGCCTCTTACGACACGCAGGGATACGGTGTACCTATTCTAACCAGGGTACACACCGGGAACTGAACTGATTGGACAACTTTAAAGTAGATCAGTTGTCTGTACTAGATTTGACTTAAGATAGCAACCTACCTTGTGTGGTAAGAGTCTCACACACCAAGTTAGATCAAAATCCATAAATATTTGTGGACGCTAGAGTGTTGACGTCGTTTTCATGACCAAAAACAAAATGGTCGCCTAAGTACGCCATTTTTCAACGGATCGGGCCGAAATCTAATACCAACCTGGTCCTTAGGGTAAGGATGCTACATGTCAAGTTTGATCAGAATCGGTTGATATTTGTGGATGCTGGAGTGTTAACATCGAAAAGTTAACGGACGACAGACGACAGATGACAGACGACGACAGACGACGGACGCCGGAGGGTTCAGTATGTGATGAAATCAACTGGACGGTAGTCCAGTTGAGTTAACAACCCAAGTAGTGATGTGTGCTGAGGCAAGCGTAGCGAGCCGATCCACGCTTATTAGAGAAAAATGTAAAGTTGTTTTGTTTGTGGAAATGTGCATTAATTTATAATTGTGTTATTCCTTTTTTCCAGAAATACCTATAAATCTTCAAGTGGATGAAAGACATTTTGCACTTCTTGTTGTCGGTGTGGTGTAAATCATAAGAAAAAAATTAAACAAAAAAAGTTGTACATATCATTTATTTTGGGTGAATAAGTGATATTATCGATGATTTTGGAGATGTACATGGTGTTCCAGATGATACACCATGATTTTACACATGTATTAATTACGAATTTATTAATGAAACGAACATAAAAACTGGTACATACTCCTATACAGATGAATCGGTTATTAAGAGTTCTTGCAGCCATCTTGTGTGATTGCTCCTTAAGATAATCCCGTGAGAAGATGAGACACAGATGAAAGTCCAGGCTTGTTGGTGCAGCCCAGAAGAGGCTTCTATCAAAGTGAGCAGCAAAACGGTTTGAGATGACCATTGCCATCGAGGCTGGAATGGAGGTATTCCAAGACATCTGTGGTCCACGAGTGCAGCCCCTCCTGTTGAAATAATTGGTGTCTTATTGGAAACCATTGACATTGCAATTCCGCAAAGAAGAATGTTTATAGCATTATATATATGTAACATTTCCAAGTAGCTATCAGGGAAAAGTGCCTGATCACTTTCTTTGGAGATTGTGCATGGAATAGAACAAACAAAAAACTATAGATTTTAATCGGTATCGTGTTACACGTTTGCTGTTTGTATCAGTGATACACTGTTAATAATAAATGTGTAAAATAATTCAATTTCATCCAGAAACACAATGTAGGCCAATATAAATAAATGTGGGGTTTTTGTTTCATTTAATAAACATATTTCATGGGAATTTATTTGGATGTAAATGGCAAACAAACTGTAATATATTAATCTATGGGTTTAATGTGGAAAAGGCACTTTATGAAAGTCAATATTAACAAAGTACAATGAAGCAGAAGAGATACAAAGATAAATACCCTCAAACAACCTTTAAAAAAATCAATTTCTTTCAAATCAGTTTTATAGCCGTTTGTGAGGCCATTCTTGTAGCAAGTCAATTATTCATGATTCCTCTTCATTTTGGTAAATAACCAACAACATAAATTAGGTTGATACCACTACTTATGTCAAAACTTGGAAACATTGCCTGCAATTGTCATCCAGCTTTGCAATAGTTACAATACAAACCATATATTATACAAAGCATTTGAAGCACTGGAATAATGTTGTAATCTCTTATTAACTGACTAAAGAAACTCGCTTTTCTGTGCAAATGTTGTTCTGCAGTAGAAAGCTGTCGTTAGTTATCGGAATGAAGAACTCGACTTGCTCATGAAGGCTAGTTCATTTCAGCTTATGGTCCATTTCTGGCACTGGTTCAATTGCTTGTGGTGAGTGTGGCTGTGCTGCTTATGCATTCCCTCTTTAGGTTAGTGCAGGGATTTGTAATTTGGCCGAGGTGCTGATGATAATTGGCTTCAGTCTCTGTGGCATCTTTAGCAATGATCACCTAATGCTTGCAGATGAGTCCCCAGCTTAATGTGGATCTGAGCGACAGTGCACTCATTGATGCAACAAACTGCCTGATATAAAACAGGGTAACAGTTTGGTCGAGAATATATATCCAAGAATAGGCAATTTAAAAGCAAGTACACTGCCTCTGAGCCATCATGGCTGCCCAGTGATCAATAGTTATTACTCCAGCTGCAGCTGTAGGCCTTGGGTATTGTGATCATCACATTTGTCCGTTTGTTGGTCAGCAGAATAACTGGATAGCGGGGGCAACTAGATTTGCCATATTTGGCACAGAGCTTCATATTGTGAATGTCTCAAACTAGTTCAACTGTGAGTTCACAAGAAAAAATATAAAACAAAAATAATACATGATTATATCTACAAGCACAGCAAGCATCCGTTTGGGTTGACGTCCTCTGGGGCAGTCTTGCACGAAAGGAAAAAACGGCATGAATCAGCACCTCCATTGAGCACTTTATGATTGTATAATCTAACTGCTTATCCTTCTGATAAATAGGGATGCGCTCTCCATCAACCTCATTGCAGTAACCCAGAATCTGCTTGAGAAAGTTCAAGTTGTCTTGGGAAACAATCGGCAATTGCTAGCTCAGCAACAACACAGGAAAGCAACATTTAAAAATACAAGTCGATCCAAATTAAACTGAAAGAATGTGCAGGATAGACCTGGGATTATTTGTACAAATGTTCTACATGATCCAGTTCGTACTTTAATTCCATGTTTTCCTAATGTACATTTTGAGATTTGATGTTCAGTGTTTTGTATTGTATTTCGTGACAACAATAAAATGCTGCTCTTGGATTTAAAAAAAATTGTATTTCATGGAAATATCTCGAACCGTGAGAATCAATCTCTGTACAAGTTATCATTTAACTGCACCAATTAAATATAAAACTTGGCAACTTTTGCTTTACTTCACGTTTATCATAAAGATCCGCCATCAACAAACATTACACAGTCATATATATATCACAAACAATTTATTACACATCTCTCTTTTACATGATAGACATGTAAGCAACATTAACATAGCTCTGTGCCTTATACACCGCCGAAAAATCACAAGTGAAGAATTTGTGAAACAGCATCATACTATGCTCATTACCAAAAGAACAAAGCATGGCTCCAACATTAACTTCAAGCTCAACTACGCTACGAGGTCTAAATTACCCAATGAGCATAAAAATAATGGAAGCATAATTTCTGAAGGTACATCAAAGCTAACAAGCATTACGCTTCGGTCCCCCGTCGGTGAAGTGATGTGAGTTGACAAAGTGGAAGATGCAGAAAACATGGAAGAGTCGATAATATTTGCGAGTGGGTTGGAGACACACCCACACACCAGATTAGAGGTTAGTAGTTCGTTTATTTTTCAAGATATTTCGCTCACAAGGTTCAGACATATATGGTGGCGGTCACCTTGGATTTTGACGTGGCGACCCAATTTTCAATCACGTTCTTCCTTATGCCTAGTTGCACCCACACACCAAATTAGAATTCGGTCCTTCGCTTACGCACGCACGCACGGACGGACGGACGGAGGGGAAAACCATAGTCCCCCTTTCGCTCCGCGGTGCGACAGGGGACAACAAAAACATAGGGGCAATACCCCTGGTGCTCACCTGGTAGACTATACCAGTATACTACACTGACTAAACGTATTTTAAACCCATTTTAATGGTTGCTATAGGACAGGGTAGCATGTAGAATCATACCCGCATAATCATAAGACTTTAAACAATACCTATTACCTATTTTGGGTGGGAACCTCCCCTCCCCCCCCCCCCCCCCACACCACCAACCTCTCCACCCCACCAGCCTCTCCACCCTTTATACCTCCTCAGACCCCAATTTTTGTAATACCCTGAACAAATATTGGTACATAATAATCGGTGATTAAGGTTGTGGTGAAGTTTCATTGAAATTGTGCATGTAGTTTCAGAGAAAAGAGCAAATACAGTCAACCCTCGTTAATCCGACCCCGTTTAATCACGAAATCTCGCTATCCAACCAAAACATCCAGGAACAGATTTCCGCCATTCATTTTGTCCCTCTAATCCGCAAAATCGTTTATCCGACAATCTCACTAATCCGACATTGGGTGCTGGAAACAAAGTAGTCCGGATTAATGAGGGTTGACTGTACCAACTGTACTTTGAGGGGGAGGGGGAGAACATTCCTCCCCCTCCCCTCCCGTACACCGCCTTAGACACCAATTTTTTTTCAATGCCGGGAACAAACGTTGATACATCATGGATGATGAACGGAACGTTGTGGTCAAGTTTCATCGGAATTGTATGTGCAGTTTCTTAGAAGCAAATACCTATTTTGGGGGGTAATCCCCCAGTACACCCCTCAGGACTCGATTTTTTAAATGCCGTGAACAAACTTTGGTACAACACGTGTGATTAAGGTTGTGGTCAAGTTTCATCAGAATTGAGTGTGTAGATTGCGAGAGAAAAGCAAATACCTATTTTAGGGGGCAACCCCCCCCCTCCCCCGTACCTGTACCCACTTTGACCCCCATAGACCCCTTAGATTTCGATTTTTTTAATGCCGTGAACAAACTTTAGTCACAACATAACAAATACTAGTACCCGACTGCAAAGCCGCAATGAGCCGGCGAAGCCAAAGCCTCTTGCCACTATTTTACCCATCACTATGGCATCAGTAGGTTAGGTAGTTGGTAGTTGGTAGTAGGTAGGTGTAGTAGGTACCGTACCTAGTTCAAAATGACACCATTTGCATTCTGGATGAGATTAAAATTTATAAAATTTTCTGCTTGATTAATTCGGTGAATTCCGTCTCAACTTCGGATATTTCCGGCCATGAAAAACTATCCCCTATGGCCGCGAGATTTCTAAAAAATAATTATTTGTCAATTTTAGAATATTTGACACCGTTTTCAGCCTCTGAAACGGTAATAAGCTTTTAAAAAATATTTTTTCAAATGCTTCAATCTCATTGGTTCCGGTGTTTGGTGACGATTTTTGTTGAAGATAACCAGGGCCCGTGCGGGCCCGGGGAACGAGGTTGGTCTTAAAGTATTTTAATTACAAATTAGAGGTGCATAAGATTGTGAATCAAAAAAAGACGGGTGAAACAAACTCCTATTGAACTTTTTTGCAATTTTTTATGCCTACTTCCGCATCCGCAAGATGGCGGCCTCCATGGAGCGATTTGGTTTTTTAAATATTTTTTCAAATGATCGAATCTCATTGGTTCCGGTGTTTGGTGACGATTTTCGTTGAAAATAACCAGGGCCATTGCGGGCCCGGGGAACAAGGTTGGTCTTAAAGTATTTTAATTACAAATTAGAGGTGCATAAGATTGTGAATCAAACAAAGATGGGTGATACTGAAGCAAACTCCGATTGAACTTTTTCGCAATTGTTTCTACATACTTCCGCATCTGCAAGATGGCGGCCTCCATTGAGTGATTTGGTGTGTCAAAGCTTCGAAATTCTCAAAAGATCCAGCAAAACCTGGCTTTTCAACATAATACATATGCGTTCATTCACAACACCGGTTTCGCCGGCTATAATTTGTGCCAAATTTGGTCGCAATCCCATCAGCGGTTTCAGAAAAGACGTTTCAAGCGTTTCCGGGCTGATGGACGGACGGACGGACGGACGACGCGCCATCGCATAAGCTCCCCTGAACTTCGTTCCAGGTGAGCTAAAATTTAAGTTGCAAATGGATGACCTGATCAAAGGAGAAGAAGAATCACATTTCATCGGTAAGTGGCATTCACAATTAGTTACAAACGCAACAGTAAAGAGGGAACTCGTGGGAGAGCAAAGATGTCGGACAAATGGCTTCAAAAAAAATGAGCTTTCCCTGCTATTCAGTTAGTATGGAGATGAGTGAAGAAACTCAGCTACAAATGAGAATGGCAAAACATCAACAATCATTTTATTGTTCCCTGCGTGTTTTGGCGAAATACACCGCCCAGATCTTCTTCAAAGTCGGAAAGCATTATGGATTTAAAACTCGGCGATGACTTCTTCTTCAAAATCCGAAAGCATTATGGAAAAAAAAACTCAGCGACTTATAATGCTGCTTCTTCAACCTGGAAAGCATTACGGAGAAACTCAACGATAGATTATATACCTAAAGTGGAGGTCGGCAACCTGCGGCGCTTGAGGGTCTTGGGTGTGTCTCCCAAATCTGATCGATAAAATCCCCATTTTCCTCATAAATGAATTTTCAGAAAAATCTTTGTGAATGCCGTGACAGAATAAAATAAAATACTTGGCAGTGATAAACAGTAAAATACATCCGATTACGGGCGAATTATACGAGAAAGACTTGCACATTGTGCTCCACACATCGGCTGATCTACACTGCGCTGTTCTTTCCTCCATCTTGTCGGCAATATTCCAGCTTCAACCTGTTGCGCAGCCTCAGTTTTGAATTCAAACCCTTTTTAAAAGCCAGCGACAACCTGATCCTCTCTGGCCAGGTAAGCGAGGAACTCGTAATGAACGACTTGTTTCTCAATAACAAACGACATGTTAATTTGATAAATTCCCCCTTCAAATGAGGGTGCACGTGCATGTGACGTCATCACATTTGCTGTGTGATATCTTGGATTTTGATATGGAGGCTTGACTTGTAAATTATGAGGGACGTTCGATAATGATTTGGAATGAGATTCTCGCATTAGTTCAAAAAATGGTGTGTGTGTGTGTGTGTGTGTGTGTGTGTGTGTGTGTGTGTGTGTGTGTGTGTGTGTGTGTGTGTGTGTGTGTGTGTGTGTGTGTGTGTGTGTGCGTATATATGTGTGTGTGCGCATGTGTGCGCGTGCGTGCAGGTCGATTGTTATCTCCATAATTCGGGTTTCAGAAGGTAGAACGGAGTCCACCTAGGTCTTGAAGTGTCCACCTCCATTTCAGTGAACGAGCTCGATTCATGGACCAAGCTATGTTGTTCTCAGAGTTTTCTCCAAGTGCTCTTTTCAGGATCGTCATGAAGCTTCCGGGCAGCCTCCAACTGCAGATTGTTTGTAGTAATATTCCCGAGGATGGTTTTTAAGGTGTGTGTGTGTGTGTGTGTGTGTGTGTGTGTGTGTGTGTGTGTGTGTGTGTGTGTGTGTGTGTGTGTGTGTGTGTGTGTGTGTGTGAGTTAGTTGTTGTGACATATCTTAACTGTAATGATGGATTGCTTTCAATGAGTTTCAATCAATGAACTTCTTTGAAGTGGTCAACTGTCAATATTCAGACCTTCTTCTGCACAAAAAGGTACGGTGTCTTTCAGAGGAAGAGCGTTTGTGCGTTTTGCAGGCTGTCTGAAAGAGGTGAAGGTGTTTATGCGGAAAAGGGCTGTGAATATGCTGCACGTACAGATCCTCAGTGGCTCCAGAGATTTCACTTAATGGTGGACATCACCTCACATTTAAATGGCCTCAACAGAAAGCTGTAAGGAAAGGGAAACACAGCTCACTTGCTTTCAGAAGAGGTGCTATCATTTGAATGAAAACCAGCATTGTTTGCGAGAAACATGGAGAGATTGATTGGTTCTACTCTACAGCAGAAATTGCACTTAAATATGGGTAAGCTGACTCAATACAACAACAACAACATGCATTTTAAGGCCATTTTCCCTGCTAGAGCGGGGTTCAGCCTTGCGGTCCCCATGACAATCTTCTCCATTTTGGCCTATTTTCTGCATCTCTCCTTGTTAACGCCCTTGCCCGCATTTCTTCTTCCACCATCTTTAGCCAAGTCTTCCTCGGTCTTCCCCGTCCTCTACTCCCTTCTACATTCATTTCCATCACTCTTCTCAACCAGTCACTTTCATCCTTCCTCAACACATGACCAAACCATCTCAACGTGTTTCTCTTCACCGCATCAATCACAGGCTCTATTCCCATCATCTTTCGCAATTCATCATTTGTCTTCCTCTCTCTCTCAACGATACTCTTCACATCCACTGAACCATTCGCATTTCCAGCCTTCTTTGCTGCTCTACGTTCATTACCCATGTCTCGCTCCCATAAATCATAACACTTCTCACATATGCAGCATACACCTTTACCTTCAGCTTCAACGACACTCCCCTCCTCATCAGCACGCCACTCAGTTCCCGAAACTTCTTCCATGCACATCTCACTCGAGCAACCGTTGCCGAGTTTGATCCACCTTCTCCATTCAGCATGTCTCCGAGGTAACAAATGATTTCACACCTTCCAGCTTCACGCCGTCTCCAAGATCCAACTCAACATTTCCTCCATCTGCAGCTCCCTCTGTGCACACTTTACACTTGAATGTAGCTGCCACACTGGTTAATGACCCTCTCAAACCACTACATTTTTGATCAACCCACTCAGCGCACATTGTACATTGAATGGAGTTCACTCCGACACCCTTCTTGCACACAGCACACGGCCACTTCCCAGTTCTTTCCACCTCACCACATGCTTTACCACTTGCCATCACCTTCGTCTTTCCGATATTCACCTTCAGACCTTTTGTCTCCATACATTCCTTCCTCTTGTTCATCTTCTCCTTCAGTCCATCCATACTTACTGCAATCGACACCAGATCATCTGCATACAACAACTCCCAAGGTAAACCCTCCTTTACGTTCTGAGCCAGCACCTCCATCACAGCTACAAATAGTAGTGGACTTAGTACCGACCCCTGATGCACTCCCACCTTCACCTCAAACTCACCACTGTTCTCGTCCTTCGTCCTTACAACTTTGGGCACTCTCTCGTACATTGCCATCACTACTCTGATCAACCATTCCTCCACTCCTAACTTCCTGAATGCCCATGTCACTACTTCACGTGGAACCCCATCAAATGCTTTCTCCAGATCAACAAACCCAAGACACAACTTCTTCCTCTTCTCCATGTACTTCTCCTGCAACTGCCTTGCAATAAAAAGCACGTCTGTTGGTCCTCTTCCAGGCATAAATCCAAACTGCATTTCGTCGATCTTCACTTTCTTCCTTATCCTCCTCTCCAACACCCTTTCCAATGCCTTCATTCCATGCTCCAATAACTTTATCGCTCGATACGAGCCACAGTCCAGAGGGTCACCTTTCCCCTTGTATAGATGGACGAGGGTACTCAGTTCTCAAACCACTGGAATGCGGCCTTCTTTCACCACCAGCTACCGATCTCTGTCTTTCTCTTCACACCCCAACTTCCTGCTGCCTTCAACATATCTCCCACAACTCCCGTCGGCCCTCCCGCTTTTCTACTCTTCATTGCTTTTATCGCTTCCTCAACTTCCTTCTCAGTTATCTTCTCTGCCGGTCCTAAAACTGGTTTACTCTGTATGTTGCCATCCCATTCATTCTTTGTATTCAACAGCATTTCCATATATCTCTTCCATCTCCCTTTACTTCCATCTGGGTCCACAACGATTTGTCCCACTTCATCCTTCAAGCAACTCACCCCCATCACATCACACCTCTCTTTCGCTATCTGCTTTGCAATCCTGAATACCGCTCTCTGACCCTCTTCCGAATCCAAGCGTTCTCCGAACATTTTCCTACATGCCTCCTGTGCCTTTGCTACCTCTTTCTTTGCAGCCTTCTTGGCTGCCTTATAACTTTCATGCTCTGCCTTTTCTGCCCCCTACCCTTCGCCTTCTGCCACTACTTGAACTTCTTCCTCTTCTCGTGAATCCTCTTTCCAACTTCATCATCCCACCGCCATGTTTCCGAGTGCCTCGGTGGTCCTTTTGTCCATCCACATACCTCACCAACTGCTCCCAACAGACTATCTTTCATTGACATCCAACCACTTTCAAGCTCAGCACATCATCCTCTACCATACTCAGCCTCTCTTTTAATGCCTCCCTCACTGTCACCTCTTTCAACCTCCACACCTTCATTCTCGGTTGGTACTTCACCCCCCGAGCTCACCTCGCACCTTTCACTCTCATGTCGCAGACAACCAAGTGGTGCTGTGAAACAGCCTCCTCCCCCGAGATCGCCTTTGTGTCCCGGAGGTTCCTCCTATCTCGCCTACGCACCATCAGGTAGTCAACGGTTGTCGTCAACCCACCTGACGTGTATGTAACAAGCTTATTATCCTCTTTCTGGAACTGAGTATTACAAATCAACAAATCAGCTCCATCAGCAAACTCCAAAATCCTTTCACCTTCTCCATTTCTCACACCATATCCGTAACCCCCATGAACTCCCTCAAAACCATCCATACTCCTTCCCACATGTCCATTTAGGTCTCCTCCTACCACAACAACTTCCTCATCTTTCACGTTCTCCATCAGCTTCTCTATTGCACACCAGAATTTGTCCTTCTCTTCATCGCTATCAATATACTGAATATACTGACTCAATATACTGAAGAAAAGTTAATGGCCCCTTTCATTGATGACAACTCAATAAACATGTATTGCATTTCAAATCAATGAGTGTGTGTGTCTTTGGCTTGTTATGTATCTTTTGCCTGTTTAATGGCCCATCTTGAAATAGGGTTTACATGCATTGACTTAAGATATTGCGTTTTTGACCCCATTTGAAAAAAATGGCTCTTGTTATTTGGGTTGCCAACGACTGATCCTAAAGGCTCCTTCATTCACCGATGTTATGTCTGGCGGTGTGGCGTATAAAGAGCATGGAGGCTCTGAAAATGCCATAAAACTTAAAAAGTATTAGATCCCTCCTTCTCCATATTCAGCGAAGCGACGGGTGGACCATTTTGTTGGAGTGCTTGACTGA
Source organism: Myxine glutinosa (assembly GCF_964187855.1). NCBI lineage: Eukaryota > Metazoa > Chordata > Myxini > Myxiniformes > Myxinidae > Myxine > Myxine glutinosa. The sequence goes on from NC_136263.1 coordinate 128,077,069, forward strand.
GTGCTTAAGCCACTTGGCGAGCACTCAACAAGCTTCGATCTTTACAAGCTTCCATGGCGATACCGCAGCTCGGTTCTTCATGGGGACATCCCCAGAGTTCTCCATGGGGAGAAAATAAATTGGAAGATTTTAATTAATAAAGCAATGGGGCAAATGAACTACGAGTTCAAGACAGAATTGAAAAATGCTTTCATTGGCTTCAAAGCAATGAATACCCACACCACGACAGGTATGCACACTCTCTCTAAGCCGTCTAGCCTGGGTTTGCATCGAAACCCAGCTATAAACTGTCATCTAGGTGTTGCACAGGCAGGGTGATGCATCAATGTGAAATGTGAATTTTTGCTTGTTAAAGTGGACATCTCTCTGGCCATTTTCAGAGAGCTTCTTCAGCGCCGACGAATATGGCATTTCACTCAGGCTGACTAGCTCGGTCTTCAAGCAGCCATCAATCATCTGGACTGGTCTCCCATCTCCACTGCCTCTGACATCAACTTTTCCTGGGAATTCTTCCAAAGTAAACTTGCTCTCTCTCATGCACCGATTTATCCCATCTCGTCTTCAGTTGTCACACCCTTCCTCCCGTCCATGGTTCACTGAAGCTTGTGGTGAGGCAGTTGCCATGAAACAACTTGCATTCACCTCATTGAAGGCCAATCCAACTGAAGGCAATATCAGTTCCTTTCACAAAGCTCGGAACAAGTGTGTGTCCACTCTCAGGAGAGTCAGGAAACAATATCTCTCTACTCTCAAGACTGAACTCTCAAACCTGTCTCCCTCCTCCAAATCCTGGTGGTGTCTGGTCAAATCTGTTTCTGGTGTTTGTTACGCTTCCACCCCCTCCCTTACCTCAAACGACTACACAGCTGACACCTCATGTGAAAAAGCTGAATGCCTCAACTCTGTGTTTGCCTCAAAATCTTGTGTCCCGAACCCATCTCTCTCTGTGCCCACCGTACCCAGTCGTACCCAGCTGCTCCTGGACTCTGTGTCCTTTTCTCCTGACAAGGTGGACAAGTTTTTGTCAAACCTCGACTCTGATTCTGTAACTGGACCAGACGGCATCAGCCCACGGCCGTGGATCAGCCCATCAGCCCGATCAGCCCATCGGCCGTGGATCAGCCCGTGCATCAGCCCATCAGCCCACGGCCACGGATTCTGTAACTCCTCCCACCCGTGCACGGGTCCTAAAATCCTGCTCTGCCGCTCTATCTCACCCTCTCTCTGTTTTCTTTATCCTCTCTTTTGCTCAAGGTCATCTGCCATCAGCTTGGAAATCAGCCAACATTACCGCTTTACACAAAAAAAAGGTGCAAAAACAGATCCTTGTTAAACTGGGCGTCACATCTGACATAATTTCTCCCCCCCCTCCCCTCCACACAATTCCACCCCCCCTTCTCTCTCGCTCTCTCCCACGTCACTCTCTCATCCTCCTCTTTCTCTCTTCCACATCTTTCACCTCCCACCTCTTTTTCTCCACCCCCTTCGTCGCTCACTCCTTCCTAGCCCTCCCCCCCATCATTGCCACGATTCTCTCCTCTCCACCCCTCCTCGCTCCCCCTCTCCTGTAGAGTACAGTATAGCGACATGTGGTAAAGCATCGCTCTCCCATCCTTCCCCGCTCTGCACCCTACTTTTTTCCCCTCTCCTCTTCCCCCTCCTCTCTTCTACCCTTCCTCTCTCCTCCCCCCCCCCTCTCTCTCTCTCCATCCCCTCTTTCTCACTCCATCTCTTCCACCTCTTTCTCTTTGCCCCCAACCCTCTCTGGGAGGGAGCAGGGTGTTTTGAGAAGGCATGGAAGTCTGGAGGGAGGGGTGGAGGAGGAAGGGGGCAGGGTGAGGAGGGAGGAGAATGAGCGAGGTGGGAGTTCGGAGGAGGGGTGGGAGGAGGCAGGAGTATCCCAGGTTACCCGGCAACACCGGATACCTTTGCTAGTTCTAAAATAAATAAAAGGTCACCTGCAAAATTAAACAAGAGGCTCTGAAGAAAGAAACAAAACAAATCATGTTATTTTATCTGTGAAATTGATCCCATTAGTGTCTCATAATCCCATTAAATAGAAACTTTTTGAATGCCCTTCGTGACTCCGTCTCTCCCCTTCACCTCCCTCCAACCTATTCCCATTCCACAACTCCCATTCCCCCACCCCTCCCTGCTTGTAACATTACTCAATGATTAAATACCCATTAATTATTATGATTAATTATTAAACATTATTATGATTAAAGAAATAAATAATGATTTGCAATAAAGCTCAACTTTATTACCTCCACCACCGAAGGTGGACGAGGTTAGTTATGTTTTCACCCCTGTCTGTTTGTTTATCTGTGAACAGGATATCTCAAACGGTTGGAGATAGATTCGGACAAAATTTGGTGGAGATGTTGGGTGTGTGACAAGGACGAAATTATGAGATTTTGGGGAGGATCCCAGATCCGGATGCTATTTTTAAGTGATTCTTCACTATTGAATGATACGACTAAAACTGATATACAGTATAACTCGATATGTCAAAAAATTACACATGGATTCAGACAAAACTTGGTGCACAGGTTGGGTGTGTGACAAGGACAAATCGATTCGAGTTTGGTGAAGATCTGAATCAGTTACGAGAATTTCTTATTTTTTTAAGGTGATTCTTTGCCATTGAGAGATGTGCCAAAAAAACTATATATAACACGATGTCTCAAAAAGTTGTGGATTGATTATGACAAAACTAGGTGGATGATTTGGGTAAGTGGCAAGAACAAGGTGATTCGATTTTGGTTCAGGTCTATCAGTGGGATACAAAACGTAAACTGTTCAGCCTGGCGGAGGTATACACTCTACCGAGTGCAGTCCGAGTATTGTTTTTGACTCGATCTTCCAATTTCAAGTAAGAGCATTTCAATATCTACAGATGTTAAGTGTGATTATAAAAAATAGATTGTCATCATAAAGCGTGAGCGAACAAGACAATATTTAAATAGAAGTAATACAAAACTTACTTGAAGATTGTAAAATCATTATACAAATGTATGAAATGTCGATTTTCATGAAAGGTACACTGAGGAAAAGTCATAAATACATACACAAACCATCCTTTCTCAAATGTCACACAGGCCCGGAGGCCTAGATAGTGGCTCAACAGGTTTGTTCAAAACAGGTCATGCAAAAGTAATGGTATTTTCAAAAGAATACAGTACAACGAACCAGTATTTATTGTCGTGTTATAATGTATCGAGGTTATCATCTGATAAATATTTCAGTTATTTTCTCTAAAGTTATCACCAGAGGAAGTCTCATGTGTGCAAATTATTGTGTGTGGCCATCAGCAGCAATAGACTTCCACACATGTTTGGCTACGACACCAAAAAGTAGCAAACAGCAATACTTAGAACAATAAGGTGTAAAAAAAATATTCCACATTACCACAAAAAACAAATATTCACAAAGTAATCTTTCTCACAGTATCCAAGAGAGGGAGTGGAAAGATATACTACATACAGTATACATCTATTACTTTTTTATTTTATAATTTATTGGTTTTGGAATCACCTCTTCTGGAAGAAACTTGTCTTCAGCTTGGAAATGTTGTTACGGACCGCGGATTGTTACGGACCGAATGAATTGTTACGGACCGCGGATAAGATGTTGGTTTGCCGAGCGGATGGCACCGCAGCCCTAACAGTCACCCCGACTAACCCGATTCCCGAACGTTGGCCGAATCGCGCCACAGATATTCAATAGGGAAAAGACAAAGGCGACATGGATGTGAAGAAGAAGAAGAAGACAAGGTTTGAAATGCTACTAAATTTATTCCTACTATTTACACGATCAAAGTAACCAAGGAGAAGGAAGGATAATAAAATAATTTACTTAACATGATATGCTTACTTTTCATGGTAAGTCGGGACTTTACATGATATGCTTGCTTTCATGGTAAGTCGGGACTTTACATGGTAATTACTTTACTTGATAACCTAATCATAAGGCCGTTTTTCCCCATTTATTTTATCCTCATTCATATGAAGGGAAAAAAATGCAGGAGTTTTTCATGGGTTTAGTGCATGACAATGACACACGCAGGATATTCATGTGACATCATACACTGATACTACTGCATTTAATATCCAGAACATATCAAGGGAGATCAACACAATATGTGAGATATGAACCTGGGATAACAGTATAATCCTACTGTATTAAACATTAGCAGGAGTACCTGGTGTTGCCGGGGGGGGGGGGGGGGGCAAAACCTGCTACAATTTGGCCTAAAACACTCCCAGGCACTCATTGATGAACCTCTGAAAGGATGACGAAGATCTGTTCAGCCATCTCTGAAAAAAATGGCGACATAGACAGACAGACCAACTGCTCTCTTATATAATAGAAGAGGGAGAATTGCTTTACAATACATGTCCCCGAGGAGGGCACCTGCGAGGAGGGGGGGGGGGGGGCACGACTTGCCATTGGTCCCAAAGGGAGCGGGTGTTTCTAGTGAGGTAAATGCTCAGAAGGAAACGCCAAAAAGATGCTCAGAGAGATTTATTTTGAAAAACTAATTTTGACAACCATACAATAAACACTGTGAAAGTGTTTGTTCTCAAGCTCAGAGATTTTATTTTTCATTCAAGTATTCATTCGACTTCAAAGGAAAGTATTACGCATTGTAACATTGATGTGTTTGCATTGTAAAAACTTGTGTTTTTGTCTAACAATTGTAGTTCAACTTCTATCTAGGCGTATCACAATAATGAATAATGAAAACGAATAATATAGCTTCGTGTGATTGAGTATTCTAAGGAACAGTGAAAAATTGGCTACCGTATTCATAGTGTGTTTTCTGTCAGGAAAAGGTTGCATTAGAGGCAGGGACTGTTCAACTTTTATACTCAGCAAACAGGTTCTTGCTCAAACTGCTCTTAAGGATTACAGATTTTGCACATCGTTTCAATGTTTACACGATGCGTGTATACTCCAGAGGGTATGGACACTGTCCCCTGAGTTGTTCAGCTTAGGTTCAAATCTTAGCCCATGTTTCACAGATATGATGAGGCATAAATGTGTGAACCATCCCTCGGTTTAACGTCCATTTTGGATGGATCTTAAATTGGTGTCCGGTCTGCCAGCATTCATTTGTGGATGTTAAATATCCCTCGGTGCACTTAGCAAAGAATAGGTGAGCTATCGCTGGAACTCCAGCCAAATTCAAAATTCCTGCCTGGCTGACTGCTGGGAAGTCAATTGCAAACTACCTAGATGAAACATTATGCAGGAATTGCTTCGGCAGCATCGACACTCGACAGACACTGCGTAAGGAGTATCATACATCTCAGATGCAGGTATATACGTATATATTGTCGCGTCCGTAAACCGATGAAGACCAGCTTTGGACGAATAGCCAGAACGGTCCTTAATTCCGAGGCACATAGCCAAACTTGATAGTTGGTCTGTTGCGTGCAGGTGAAGGAAACAAAGCGCTTACCTGATCGGAAGCACACGGGTTTAATCCGAAACCCACAATGAACAGACATAACACAACAAATAAAAAATGCCACAATAATGGTTTAACAAGAAGACGTCATGCGGAGCACGGTACTTGCAAAATCCGCCCCCCACCCCCAAGAAAAAAATTCCATTGATACAGCAAATTGTCCATTTCATCAAGATTAAAATTGACAATCTTGATCAAAGCTCGGGTCAATAGGAAGAAAAGTGACTATTTTTCAAGATAAAAATTGATGATTTTGGAAGTTTGACCTTATTAGTTTTCCTATTTCGTGACACAATGTGCAAATGCTGTTGAATTTTCAAGTCAATCGGTTGAGAATTGACGGCTTTTTAGATGAAAATTGATTATTTTTAAAATTTGACCTTGAGTTGACCTTTTGACCTCAAAAATAGTATGTTTCCCAATTTAGTGACTCGATATGCAAATGCTGTTCAATTTTCAAGTCAATCGGTTGAGAATTGACGGCTTTTTAGATGAAAATTGATGATTTTTAAAATTTGACCAAGTTGACCTTTGACCTTTTGAGCTCAAAATAGTTCATTTTCCAATTTTTGTGACTTGATATACAAATGCTATTCAATTTTCAAGTCAATCGGATTTAAAATGGTGATTTTAGAAATTTGACCTCCAGATGACCTTTGACCTCAAAATCAATAGGCTTCTCAATTGGGACGACTTGTACAACTTGGTGAAGTTTCGTGATGATTGGTTTAGAATTGTGACCTGTAGGCCGGTGACAAACAGACAGACAAACAAACAGAACCACAAACGGAACCGACCAATATACATGAAAAATCTTCGATTTTGCAAGTAATAAAAATAAATGCAAGACGAAAGTGGTGAAATGAAGGGTGAAGTAAAAACTAAAATTCTACTTTGAGATGCCTCCACTCAGTCACAAATACTATACATAAGGGAAAGTTAAAATAAAAGAAAATCCCTTCATTCGGCACTTAACTTGCCCAATTAGATTGTTTGGTGAAGTCAGCAGTGGTGGTCAAGTCCAACGCTTCCCGTGCCTGAGTGTCCAATATGGCACACAGAGTTGTCGAGCGAGCTGTGAAAACGGCCCCCTTTTCCTCACTCAACCTCTGAAGCGCCAAGAGCCCCACAAACTGTCGCCTTATTGCTACTTTTTAACGGCCGCAACAGCCTCCTCCTCCAAATCACCAAAAGTCCACACAGCACGAGAGCAAATATCGCACCCGTCCTGCTCAGGCAAGAACCATTGAGGTCCACTTCCCCCCCACCCCCACCCACCCCGTGTCTCCGCGACCAATCACAAAGCTCGTGGAATGTTCAGGGTTCTGTTGGCAGTTATGTCGGTTTTTGTTGGTTAATGGAGGTGGTTACACGGCTGGCCTTATAAATGTAAAAATGTAGGGAAAAGCCACAGGGGGCAATCATGTACTGGGGGAAAACGAACCTTAATCGCCATCTAGGTAACACGTCTTCACCCCCGTGTGAAGACGCATAACAATCTTAAGCTCCAGTTTCCCTCCTTAAATACATTGAGATGTCTCCTGCACTTCCATGGTCCATGCTATTACTATACAATCCTGTCTGTACTATGGGATTCCATCATCTACCCCCACAAAAATAACAATATACGTGTATATATTGTTGCGGATCTCCCGAAGCCCGTCGACGTGCAGAGGGGGGGGGGGGGGGGTTAAACCCCTTTTCCCCCTCGGGTCTTCGTGTCCACGAGGCTGAGTCGCCACTCCCGCAGCGAGCGTGGAAAAGGGTATCGGGTCGATTCCACACGTACCTTTGGTACCCACGCTGCCACGAAAACGGGGACCGGACCTCGCACAAGCCACGCTAATCGAGTACGCAGAGCGGTTTGCGTATCACGTGACTCGTGCCGTTACTTTTATTGAACCCGATTCGAGCGGATTTATTCGTGTGATGCTAGGCCAATAGATGGAACTGACGGGGACGATCAAATGGAAGGAAGAACAAGTTTATTTATAAGGTACAGGACGAAAAGACACAGAGCAGGCACTTAACAGTTTTAACTTATCCCAGACAAAGGGCCCACTCACTCATGCAGGGAAAAAGGAGGAAGAACAAGTTCGCATGCCAAACGTGCCTTGCCGTCGGTCGCTCCCGGACAGCTCGCCGGGTGTGGCCCTCTGGTGTTCACGGCACGTATGCAGGGAGCCCAGGTAGGAGGGTCGTCAGCATGGGTGGCTCCGGGATGGATCGTCTCCACAAGCGCAATTAATACAGCCGCAGAGTGCAGGGCATAGGGCACGTGGAATTTGTATACAGAGAGGCTTTAACAAGCAATTCAATCCACTCGTGGTGGGACAACAGCTCTGACGGGGAGACTCTCGCACTGACTCTCTCAGCTCCCTGATAATCCGACTCGTTCTGACTCTCACCGATTCTTGCTCTCTCTGACTCTGACTGACTTGCCTCAGCGGGGGGCTCAGGGCAGGGTTTTATATGGCCCCTCCCCGGCCTTACCCAAATGTTCCATGCCCCTCCGCTCGTTGCCGTGGTGAGCCACTCCCCTCGAGCTCTGATTGGCGGCTCACTGCTTACCGGCCACTCCCCATGCAGCTCCTCCCTTCGGCCTTGCCAGACTTGTTCCAGGCCAAGCACATGGCATTCCAGCCCAATTGAGGCCTAACTCACTGGCCTGCTCAATGCAAAACTAACACAGGAAAGGAGACTACGCTTATATTTACGAAGAAATAACTGAACTACAGCTAGGCTACATGTTGTGGTGCGTCTACCTACGAGGGGGGTTATCCTTTATTCACAAAACCGCAACAATATATATATATCTATATTCTATATATATATCTGTGCAGCGTCTGTCCTGTGTTGTCACTGAACTACTTTCTCAAACTTTTGTGAAATCGTACCAAACTTCTGGTATGCACATATCTCTCCCGTCGGTATGTCCTAAGCGTATTTTCTTTGAAAAATTTTCCAATTTTATTTTTGGAATTTCTGTTGGAATTTTTTTTTTCAACTTCAATTGTTTATAAAAAGTAATATCACGTATATTACAAATACATTTGTGCAAAATAATTGTTTGAATTATGATTGGTTTAAACCATGACAAAACGGCAACTCAGGTACAGTCATTTATCTATACTAGGGCGTGCCCGTACGTGGGTGCAAAAAAGATAGATATCTACACATATGGGCGGTGTAAGTGTTGTCACTTAACGACTCCCTCAAACTTTTGTTTCCGTGGTTGTGAAGTGTTTTTAAGAACGTTGTGGTGGTTTTGAATCACGTGGTGGTGAGGTATTTTGAATTATGTGGTGGTGAGGTGTTTTTTAATGATGTGGTGGTGAGGTGTTTTTAAATCACATGGTTGTGAGGTGTTTTTCAATCACATGGTGGTGATGTGTTTTGAATTATGTGGTGGTGAGGTATTTATAATTACGTGGTGGTGAGGTTTTTTAAATTATGTGGTGGTGAGGTGTTTTGAATTAGTTGGTGATGAGGTGTTTTGAATTACGTGGTGGTGAGGTGTTTTGAATTACTTGGTGGTGAGGTGTTTTGAATTACTTGGTGGTGAGGTGTATTTAAATGACGTGGTGGTGAGGTGTTTTTAATTTTGTGGCCGTGAGGTGTTTTTATTACGTGTTTTATGGCTGTGAGGTGTTTTTAATTTTGTGGTGGTGAGGTGTTTTTATTACGTGTTTTATGGCTGTGAGGTGTTTTTAATTTTGTGGTGGTGAGGTGTTTTTATTACGTGTTTTATGGCTGAGGTGTTTTTATTATGTGTTTTATGGCTGTGAGGTGTTTTTATTATGTGTTTTATGGCTGTGAGGTGTTTTTATTACGTGTTTTATGGCTGTGAGGTGTTTTTATTATGTGTTTTATGGCTGAGGTGTTTTTATTACGTCTTTTATGGCTGTGAGGTGTTTTTATTATGTGTTTTATGGCTGTGAGGTGTTTTTATTACGTGTTTTATGGCTGTGAGGTGTTTTTATTACGTGTTTTATGGCTGTGAGGTGTTTTTATTACGTGTTTTATGGCTGTGAGGTGTTTTTATTACGTGTTTTATGGCTGTGAGGTGTTTTTATTATGTGTTTTATGGCTGTTAGGTGTTTTTATTACGTGTTTTATGGCTGTGAGGTGTTTTTAATTTCGTGGTGGTGAGGTGTTTTTATTCCGTGTTTTTTGGCTGTGAGGTGTTTTTAATTTCGTGGTGGTGAGGTGTTTTTATTACGTGTTTTATGGCTGTGAGGTGTTTTTATTACGTGTTTTATGGCTGTGAGGTGTTTTTATTACGTGTTTTATGGCTGTGAGGTGTTTTTATTACGTGTTTTATGGCTGTGAGGTGTTTTTAATTTTGTGGTGGTGAGGTGTTTTTATTACGTGTTTTATGGTTGTGAGGTGTTTTTATTACGTGTTTTATGGCTGTGAGGTGTTTTTAATTTTGTGGTGGTGAGGTGTTTTTATTACGTGTTTTATGGCTGTGAGGTGTTTTTATTAAGTGTTTTTATGGCTGTGAGGTGTTTTCAATTTCGTGGTGGTGAGGTGTTTTTAATTTCGTGGTGGTGAGGTGTTTTTATTACGTGTTTTATGGCTGTGAGGTGTTCTAAATTACTTGGTGGTGAGATGTTTTGAATTACGTGGTGGTGACTGGTGAGGTGTAATCGTCCCAAACCTCCAGTCTGCACCTACCCCTCCCCTGTGTATGTACTGGGGGGTTCTTTCTTGAAAAAAAAACATTCAATCCAAATTGCCTATTAAAATGTAATATCGCAAACACAACAAATACATTTGTGCAAAATAATTGTTTGTATTATGATTGGTGTAAATCATGACAACACAGCAACTCAGGTACAGTCATTATCCTCAGTTAAAATAAGCCCGTTCCTCAGTAACGACGCTTGGTGAGGCGAGCGCAGCGAGCCGAGCCAAGCTAGTATATATATATGTATATATATATATATATATACATACATACATACATACATACATACATACATACATACATACATACATACATGCATATATATACTCATACCTTGAGATGGTACGCATACCGAGAGCAGACCTTCTGATTTACAAACCCAAACCTGCAACTAACCGTGTCCCACTGGTAACCACCTACTCTGCTACCTCATCCCAATTGCCAAGTATTCTGAATAAGGCCCTTCCTCTCCTCCATCAATCAGAAACACTCGGCACCACATTTCCTCAACCTCCACTAACATCATTTCGACGTGGTCGGACACTCAGGGACCTCTTGGTAAAAGCAAAGCACCCACAGCCCCACACAAAGAAACTAGGATCCCTGGCTTCGATAAATGCACAGCAAACAAATGTATTATTCACAAGCATTTACGAGAAGGAAACAAATTTTGTAGTTCTAGCGCTGGACAACAATTCCCCATCACCTCCTATATGAACTGCAAATCTACATGGGTCATATACCTAATCACTTGCCAAAAGTGCACCAAACAATATGTTGGAAAAACTGAGAATACACTCTACACACGATTTAATAACACCCGGTCAAAAATCAATAACTTCCACACCAGTCAGGGCAAATCTCTACCTTACACGATACACTTTAATCAACCGGATCACTCTATAAATGACATTCAGATCTCTGCCATTGAATCAATCACAAATCGATCACACACCACGATTCTGAAACTTGAGTCCTTTTGGATACATAAACTTCGGACAAAAATCCCTCATGGCATAAATTTTGATGATTAAATAATGTTCCTACATCAACGCAATCGAATCAATAACCGTAACCCATTCATTCATTCATTCATTCATTCATTCATTCATTCATTCATTCACTCATTCACTCATTCTTTCATTCTGCCTTTATGTCATTTATATAAATATAGAAATAAATATATAAATATATTATATGAATATAAATGGTATATGAATATATGCTTGTGTGTTTATGTATATATGTATCTCTATATTTGTATATGCACATGCACCAACTGTAATGCAAACGGAAACTGTAAGCTGCGCTTCACTTCCGCTGAACTTGGGGACGGTGAGTGAGCTTTGGCGTGGCTCTTCCTTTTGTATGCATTTTCTTCACATATCACACATCTTACACACATATCACTATACATACTTGTCTGATATGCAAGCCTGTTTTTTCTGTAGACTACGAAAAAGACCTTTGTTGGTCGAAAGCTTGTCAAAAATTAAAGATCGACGTCCTGAAGCTACGTCCGCGTCTGATTTAATCTCCCGATTATTTATTTAATGCAAATGAGATGCTCTGCTCGTACTGTGGAGTTTCTACTATTTCTCACAGTTATATATATATATATATATATATATATATATATATATATACTAGCAGAAGTACCCGGCATTGCCGGGCGCGGGAAGGGAGGGGGAAGGGGAGGGGAGGGGAACGGGGGGAGAGCGAGCCCCTTGGTAAAGCAAGCGATTTTTTTTTTCATAGCGTCATAGCGTCATAGCATTTCATAGCGTTTCATAGCATCATAGCGATTTATTTTTTCATAGTGTCATAGCGTTCATAGTGTCATAGCGTTCATATCGTTAATAGCGTCATAGCGTTCATAGCGTTTCATAGCGTCATAGCGATTTTTTTTTTCATAGCGGTCATAGCTTCATAGCGTCATAGCGTCATAGCGTTCATAGCGTCATAGCGTTCATAGCGTTTCGTAGCGTCATAGCGATTTTTTTTTCATAGCGTCATATCGTTCATAGTGGTCATAGCATCATAGCGTCATATCGTTCATAGCATTCATAGCGTCATCGCGTTCATAGCGTTTCATAGCGTCATAGCGATTTTTTTTTTCATAGCGTCATATCGTTCATACCGTTCATAGCTTCATAGCGTTTCATAGCGTTCATAGCGTCATCGCGATTTTTTTTTTCATAGCGTCATAGCGTTCATAGCGTCACAGCGTCATCACGTGATTGCTCTGAGCGAATCAGCGCCCACCTGCTCTGATTCCGTTGATTCCGTGCGCTGAAATGCACTGAGGTAAATATGAATAAAAAATATGGATCGTCAAATATTTTGAGTTCGGCCATGTTCGTCCCAGGCTCAATGGCCATGTCTATGCCAAATATCAAGCACGTAAGCCTCTCCGTTTAGGAGTCTATCAGTAACATTACACACACACACACACACACACACACACACACACACACACACACACACACACACACACACACACACACACACACACACACACTGTGTTTTATATATATAGATTGCAGGAGGAGGTGGTGGTCGACTCCAAGGGATCTGAGTGATATTTAGTATTGTAGGAGGAGGTGGTGGTCGATTCCAAGGGATCTGAGTGATATATAGTATTGTAGGAGGGGGTGGTGGTCGATTCCAAGGGATCTGGGTGATATTTAGTATTGTAGGAGGAGGTGGTGGTCGATTCCAAGGGATCTGAGTGATATATAGTATTGTAGGAGGGGGTGGTGGTCGATTCCAAGGGATCTGAGTGATATATAGTATTGTAGGAGGGGGTGGTGGTCGATTCCAAGGGATCTGGGTGATATTTAGTATTGCAGGAGGAGGTGGTGGTCGATTCCAAGGGATCTGAGTGATATATAGTATTGTAGGAGGAGGTGGTGGTCGATTCCAAGGGATCTGAGTGATATATAGTATTGTAGGAGGGGGTGGTGGTCGATTCCAAGGGATCTGGGTGATATTTAGTATTGCAGAAGGAGGTGGTGGTCGATTCTAAGGGATCTGAGTGATATATAATATTGTAGGAGGAGGTGGTGGTCGATTCCTAGGGATCTGGGTGATATTTAGTATTGTAGGAGGAGGTGGTGGTCGATTCCAAGGGATCTGAGTGATATATAGGATTGTAGGAGGAGGTGGTGGTCGATTCCAAGGGATCTGAGTGATATATAGTATTGTAGGAAGAGGTGGTGGTCGATTCCAAGGGATCTGGGTGATATTTAGTATTGCAGGAGGAGGTGGTGGTCGATTCCAAGGGATCTGGGTGATATTTAGTATTGTAGGAGGGGGTGGTGGTCGATTCCAAGGGATCTGGGTGATATTTAGTATTGCAGGAGGAGGTGGTGGTCGATTCCAAGGGATCATGGGTGATATTTAGTATTGTAGGAGGGGGTGGTGGTCGATTCCAAGGGATTTGGGTGATATTTAGTATTGTAGGAGGGGGTGGTGGTCGATTGTGAGGGATCTGAATTATATTTAGTATTGTAGGAGTAGGTGGTGGTCGATTCCAAGGGATCATGGGTGATATTTAGTATTGTAGGAGGGGGTGGTGGTCGATTCCAAGGGATTTGGCTGATATTTAGTATTGTAGGAGGGGGTGGTGGTCGATTGTGAGGGATCTGAATGATATTTAGTATTGTAGGAGGGGGTGGTGGTCGATTGTGAGGGATCTGAGTGATATTTAGTATTGTAGGAGGTGGTGGTGGTCGATTGTGAGGGATTTGAGTGATATTTAGTATTGCAGGAGGAGGTGGTGGTGGTCGATTGTGAGGGATCTGAGTGATATTTAGTATTGCAGGAGGAGGAGGTGGTGGTCGATTCCAAGGGATCTGGGTGATATTTAGTATTGTAGGAGGGGGTGGTTGTCGATTTTGAGGGATCTGAGTGATATTTAGTATTGTAGGAAGGGGTGGTGGTTTATTCCAAGGGATCTGGGTGATATTTAGTATTGTAGGAGGAGGTGGTGGTCGATTCCAAGGGATCTGGGTGATATTTAGTATTGTAGGAGGGGGTGGTGGTCGATTGTGAGGGATCTGAGTGATATTTAGTATTGCAGGAGGAGGTGGTGGTCGATTGTGAGGGATCTGAGTGATATTTAGTAATGCAGGAGGAGGTGGTGGTGGTCGATTGTGAGGGATCTGAGTGATATCTATAGATAGTCGTGCGGCAAGGAACATCACGTGATCGCTCTGAGCAATCGATTGCAACTCTGCGTCCTGTCGTGGGCGTGGCCAACGTGGCCTCATGCTCCCAGGTGATTGGCTAACTCGAGCTCAAGAGAGCCATAATGCGCTACGTTATGGCAAAAAATATGAATCTAAAGATGAAAGGGAAAAAAACCTATGTGGTGTGAATGGCAATGTTCGTCGCTTAAATGTGAAAAAAGGCAATTGCTTTTCGCTCTGAAATACGTGCGAACACGTAACTGAGTTAATGGCGGCAGGGAACATCACGTGATCGCTCTGAGCGAATCAGCGCGCTGCTCTGCGACCGGTCAGATTCCGGTCATAATATTTCGCGCTGAGATAAAAATATGGTAAAAGCATATTATGAAATAAATTTTTAGGTCAGCCATGTTCGTTCCAGGCTCAATGGCCATGTCTGTGCCAAATATCAAGTACGTGAGCCTCTCCGTTTAGGAGTCTATCGGTAACATTACATACACACACGCACACACAAACTGTGTTATATATATATACGTATATACAGACGAGTTTAATTCGTTCTGTGACCGAGCTCGTAACTCAATTTGCTCGTTTCTCAAATTAAATTTCCCCATTAAAATGAATTGAAATGCTATTAATCCGTTCCAGCCCCCCAAAAACCACACCAATTTTTTTTGAAATATATATATATATAAATATCTCGCGCTTTATCTCGGCTCGCATCACAGATCTCGTAACTCAGATCTCGGCTCGCATCACAAAGCAAAAAACGGCCCAAGCGACGGCTCGTATCTCGGAAAACTCGTAAGTTGGTGCACTCGTAAGTCAAGGTTTCACTGTATATATATATATATATATATATATATATATATATATATATATACAGACTTGGCATTTAATATGGAATATTTTTTTTGTGGGGGTGAACTTACTTTTCAAGATGTCTTAGAACCAAAAGTTCATTGGAATTATGTTGAAATTATTCTAGATTTTGTTAATGTGACCT
>NC_136263.1:128097436-128107985 GCF_964187855.1 Myxine glutinosa
ACGCGCTCAAAATTACAAGTAACCGAAATTTGTTTTGTTTTAAAATAAAAACCCGAATTTTGAAAGTCGCGCTATGGCAGATCAAGACGGCTGGGTTCCGGTAGAGGAGAGTGAGGCAGGGTCGATCCAGGACCAAATTGAGGGACAAGAGGAGAGCGAAGCAGTGAGGGCGGCAGGTTCGCAAAATGGCATCCTCGCGCACGAGGTTGCGGGCGCGCAAAATGGCGCCTCGCACATGGCTACGGCGGCCGCACCCGCTGCACAAGTGGGAGGGATGGCCTAAATGCAGGCCCTCATGGAGCAATTTATGGTACAAATGCAGGCGTCCCTCAACCTGCAGAAGGACGATATGAGGGCTAATAGTGAGCAAATGAGGGCTGATAGTGAGCGATTGGGTGAGCGATTGGAGGGCCAAATGGGGGTAATGGGGTCCAATAGCGAGAAATTGAGGGAGGACATGGGGGCCAATAGCCAACGGTTAGAACAAAGGATGGGGGCCCAGATCAGAGGGTTAGGGAGTAGAATCGAGGGATTAGACAATAGATTAGGGGAAATACAGGAGGGGTTAACGGGGGTAGAAAACAGAATGGCCGCTCAAGAGAATCAAATGGAAGGGATGAAAAAGGGGTTAGAGGGGTTAGAAAACAGTATGGAAGGCAAATTGAGGGACATGAGGGACCAAGCGGAAAGGGAAGTTAAAAAATGGGGCAGCAGATAGAGGGGGTCAGAATGGGGGTAAAAACTAAATTGGATGCTCACAGGGAGGAAATGGAGCAGATGAGGGTGGCATCTGGGCAGGAGATGCAAGTGATGGGAGAGGAGATCAGAAGAGGTGTGAGTGAGGAGGTCGGAGGAGTGCGCGAGGAGGTGAGGCACTGTAAGGAGCGCATGGAGAAGGAGGTGAGAAAGGCGACTGTAAAATTGCAAGGTGGTATAGAGGAGTTGACGCTGGGAGTAGAACAACTGACAGTGGGACAAAAGGAGTTGGGGGCCAGGTAAAGAAGAACACAGCGGTAATAGAGGGTTTAAAATCGACACAGAAGGAGATGAAAAAGGACGTAGGGGTAATTAAAAAAGAGTGTCAGACGGTACATGAGGACCTGACGAGGAAAATGAACAAGGTGGTAGAGGTGATGGAGGTTAAAGAGCGGGAGGTGCGGGAGCACATAGAAAAAAATAAGGTGGAGTTAGAGGAAGAACTTAAGGGGGCGCACGAGGAGATGAAGGAGGTGAAGCAGAAATTAGAAGAAGTGGAAGAAGGGGTGAGCGAAATTAAGAAGCGACGGAGAGAGGATAAGAAAGAGATAAAGGAGGAAGTAAAATAATTGGTCCAAAGTCTGTGTTCGGATCGTGATGATGTGCTCATTAACCGGATGAGGGATTCGCAGGTGATGGAGGAGAAGCGAAGAGAAAGAGGACCCGGTGTAAGTGGTGACCAATATGGTCGTGCGTATGATAGGCCAGGTGATTTAATTAGCTTGGGGGTTGAGATGGACCCGGGTGTTCGTGAGAGGCCGTTGGTGAAGTGTGCGACAGGTCTGGTGTGCGAAAAAGGAGGTGTGGGAGAAAGTCCGACTCTGGGGTGTGTGAGGAAAAAGTGTGTGCCAAGGAGTGAGGGTGCTGTCGAGAGTGAGTCGGTCGTAGCGCGTGTGCGAGGGAGCACATGGAAGCGAGTAGTGAGGAGTGTTACGGAGGGTGTAAAGGGGGAATGCACGCCTGTGGTGAGTGTTACAGAGGATGTAATGGGAGAGGGTGTGCGAGAAAGATGTGTGACGGACAGGTGCATGGGGAAAGAGTGCGCTGTCAAAAGTAAGGAAGAGTGTACACCGGTGGTGAGTGTTACAGAGGGTGTAACGGGAGAGTGTGCGCGAGAATGGTGTGTAACGGACGGGTGCATGAGGAAAGAGTGCGCTGTCGAGAGTAAGGGTGAGTGCGCCGTCAAGAGTGGAGGTGAGAGTAGTAAGAGTGACACGGAGCGTGAGTTGGTTGTGACAGGTGAGAAAGGAAGCACACCTGGAATGGTAGAGCGTGTGTGGGAATGCACGCTGGAATTGGTAGTGAGGCACGTGGTTGGGTGTGCGAGTGAAAGCACACCTGTGATTGTCACAGAGGAGGTGACCGAGGAAGGGGCGCGAAGAGGTGTGTTGGTGAGGTGTGCGAACAACGAATGTGTGCCAAAGTGTTCGGTGGTCAGGTGTGTGACCAAGGCTGTGAGTGGAATGAGTGTACCTGGGTGTGTTAGAGAAGGTACGACGAGGAGCATGGGAACAGCTGGATGTATGGGCAAGAAAGGGGTAGCGTATGCATGTGAGCATGCAGGTGAGGCATCGACGGTAACCGGGTTAGCGGTTAGAGCGACTTATAGCCGAATCGGGCCCTCGGTGCGTGCCGGGCTTCGCGTGCCGCGAGAACCAGCGGGGATCCGAGCCACGGCGGGTTCGAAAGGACCGCCGTACGCGATCCACGCTGGGCCTCGCTTTGAACGGCCACGTCCGTGCTCCACTAGGTGGAGTGGGCAGCCCGATAGGAAGGGTCGTCATGGCGACCACTTTTTGTTGAGGCATTCCGGCAGGTCGAGTTCGGGCCATGGGATGGCTCCATGCCGAGATGGTGCGTGGGACCTCGGCCCGGGTAAACCTCCTTCCCTGCACTGAATGCGGGACGTATCCAGCCGCTGGCACCAAACAACCCGCATTCATGGCTTGGCTGTACGAAGCCGAGCTTTAGAAGTGAATTGGCGCACCGAGAGGCATTAGTAAGTAGACTGTAATGACGAGGATAGTGTTTTGGCCCCGAAATTAGAAAAACAAAATTTGATGATTGGCAAAGGATTGGCAGTAATGATTGGCAGATGATGGGTAGTGATTGGCAAATTTTTGATTTGTTGAAATTTGATGTGCAAAATTGGTAGTGGGAGATGCCCGATGTGGTGGGATGGCAACTCTGTCATCCCTCACAAACGTGGGGCAAATGCGCTATTGATTATGGGGTGTATGGCAGTGAAAACTAGCCCGGGTGGGTTAGGATATTGTGTGTAGGGATCTAGCGAAGATGACATTAGGTAACGTTAAGGTTAGTTAGTGACAAGGATACCTGTAGTGGGGACGCAGGTAGTTTAGTGTGGATGATAATGACGAGGGAGCGCAATAGTTTAAAGGGACGACTGGGAAGCGCAAGTTTCAGAGGGGAGTAGTTAGATGAGATGATGCTGTGTGAGAACTGGACAGGTGTGTGGAGCAGTGTATGAGTAGTGAGTGTTGTGGATCAGCGCGAATGCGCTTAGGGGAGAGAAGGGTGCAGGCGGCACCAAGTATGAGTGCACAGGTGTGCAAGTACAGGTGTGTGGAATACAGGGAGTATTGGAATGAGTGGTGTGGAGAGAGTTGGAGTAAGTGGTATGGAGTGGTGTGCATGGTGCGAAGGTGTGGATGGGGGAAGAGTGGACCCCTTTCACGAGTACCCGGGGCGGGTAGTGTAAGTGTTAGGTAGAGGGTATAGGTAAATTGTGGTTGGATATTGGCATTTGTGGTGCGGTTGCAGAATGGTATTGTGGATGGGTGCATTAGTGTTGTGGAAATGGCTGGGCATGTAGCCTGTTAGTGTGTGTAGTTGGTTTGGGCACTCCACCACTGTGAGGATGTCGGCCAGGTGAGGCCGCAGGTGGGCTCTGGGAGCCGTTAGTGTCAGTGGGTGCCTGAGGATCCCGGGTGTGGATCGGGCAGCTCGTGCCAGAGAGGGCACTGAGGGGGTGAGAGTGCGAGAGGGCCTTCCCCAGTTAGTTAGGTTAGGGTGAGGAGCAGGTAAGCTCGGGTGGCAACTACAGTGGTGGAGGTGTGCAGATGGGTAGACCTGCTGGGAGAGCTACACGTCACAGCCCAGAAATTGTGCAAGGGCACCGGGAGATGAATCGGGAGAGTGAGACCCCAAATTGAGAATCACCACAGTTTGGTCAATGGGAATTGGTTTTTAGAACCCATAGTGTAAGTTGGCCAATGGATTGGCAGGGAAAGACCCCGGGTAATGTAAAGTTGTTAAAGTCATTTAGGAAATAGTTAGGATTGATGAACCTGTCGCACCATACGCAGCCACTTACCTGTGGTGATGATGACTCCACACCTGTGTTCCTTTGTTCTGTGTTGCAGGAAGGGAGAATTGCTGTGTGGATTTGTGAGACGCATCACGACGTGGATGAGACATTGGGGTGATTCCATCTCTCCCTCCTTAGGAGGGACTGATGATGAATTGGTGATGGCAAATTTTGATGTTGAGTTGGAGATGGCAAATTTTGATGAGAGTTGGAAATGGCAAATTTGATTGGTTAGGAGGGAGAGAAGACGAATTTGGTTTATGGGAGGAACGGGGAAGACAGTAGGGACGTTTGTTGATGTGTAAAGTAGATGTTTATGGGTAGTGTTGTGTTTTGTGGATACAGTAAGGGGTAAGGGAGGGGCAATGTAGGTTACCTGGTGGGGGGGGGGCGTACAGTAGGAACGTACCTGTCTCACCTGGTTCCCATGTGCCCCCAGTGTGCATTACCTTACATTGCGTGCACTTTTGCGCCCTTACCACCTTGCTCACTTGTCTTATTTTGTCTCCCACCTCCGAGGATCTGGCTTTGGGGCAGAGAGAGAGGAGAGAGAGGTGCTGGCTCTGCAGTTGTGGGCCTGTACTTCCGCTGCTTGCTGCCTGGATCGATACACCATATGGACCGCAATTTTGGTGGCCGCCCACAATGGACCGCAGTTCTTTTGCGGGCAAGCACCACCCGTTGATGGACCTCTGGGTCAACGTGGCACCTATGCCATACAGGTGAACCACTTATAGTTGGCCCCCCTGACGGCCACAATTTAGAAATGGACGCAGTTGGCGCCTTTCTTTATTTCCAAGGAAGCCAGAAGGCCAAGTGCACTCCATGAAGGCAAGACCAGCGGCAGAACATCGGCCGGCTGCGACACCACCGGTGACCATGGACACTTAATTGTGCATTTTTATGAACACTTTATTGGTGCACCGGATGGTGCTGACTGTGTGTATGGGGTGGTGCTTTTGGTGATTGGATGGGGGTGCTCTGCACATTATTAAAGGCCGTAGGGCCACAGGGCACTCGTGGGTTGGTGTATCGATGCTGGCATGCGTGCTCTCTCTATGCATAACATCTGCATGTGTTCCTCAAAGAACAGGTCCTGGATCGTAGTGTAAATATCAGTGTAGTCTTGTATAAATGATGCTCCCTACCGGCTGTATTTAGTTTGAGGATTCTTTCCGCGATTCGGTTATCCTGTGGGCGTGTTTCTGTGAGGAGAAGGGTGCAACGTCGCAGGGGGACATATTTACTGATTTGTGAACATCTGTAAAACTGTCGCACTCAGGGTTGAGTTAATAGTAGAGGGAACTACATCTGAGTGCCACACTAAAGTAGGTAAAAATTTATCGGGTCGGGACGCCCCGAGGTAGAGAAGGGTGCAATGTTGCGGATATGGGATTTGGATCCATCCATATCCGCTTGTAAATATTCCCCTATTTCCTCAATACTTCCCAACTATCCCCAATCCCCCATTCCCTAGTCCCATTTTCTGTAAACAACACTCTGTAGACCCGACCTTCCCCTATTTCCCCCATTAAATGTCGCATCCAGGTCCACCGCATCTCACGTAGACAACTATAGGACATCTTGCTAGTTATTCTTAGTCTATGTCAGTTAAGGACTCGTTTCCATTAAATCTGACTCTTCGTTGCACCAGAATGTGATTGTATGGCACCGTTAGGAAGTTTAGGACCTCCCAATACCTCCCCGCAGCTCTTCCTCACGGTTCAGCAACAACAACAACAACAACAACAACGGCGGCCGCGCGGGGAGTGCGCGTCCTCACTCCGGCTTGGTTGGTAGGGGGTGTTGGGAGCAACACCAGGCTTGTCCAACGAGCCGCCATTGAACATGTGCTCGACGGGGTTACCACGTAGGGGCTCGCTGTCAGCTCCTCGTCAAGGGCGGAGCCCGGTAACCCCCGCACCCAATGGGAGCGGCGGACCGGTCCCATCTGGGGCGGAGCCAAGCAGCCGAGGGCGTGTCACTCCCCGTTGAGCATGCGCAGGAAGAGGGAGGTGACGTCAGATGCGCGCAGAGCTGAAGGAGAAAGGACGCACCCTCCGAGCGCCGAGAGACCTCCCAAAGACTGAGCTGGATCCTGTCCCTGAGCCAAGGTGCACCTTGTGCTATCGACTGCCTGTCCTTCCCTGCCATCAATCCCTGTGTAAGTCAGTCTTGTCCCGTTTGTCTGTGGTCTGCCGGGGATAAGATAAGACTGTAACTAAGTGCCCATCTTTTCTGTGTCTTTACCTCATTACCTTGTAATCTACCCCTTTTCTCCACCACCAATTATATCCTCCTCCGGAGGTCTTGAGAACTGTACCCCTTGCATCGTTTCATCTATCCCAGTCGTTGTGTCCTTTCCAATCATTGATTTAGCATAGCGCGATTTGGTCAACGTCGGGTGGAATCGGGGTCTAGTCGGGGAATAACTGTTAGATCGCGGTGGACCATCCGCTCGGCCCATCATAACATCTAATCCGGGATCCGTAACTAGTGTAACGAATTTGAGAAGTGTAACGGTTTTGGAGAAGTGTAACAATTTTGGAGAAAGTGTAACGAATGTGAAAAGTACGGTTTTGTTGTGTGTAACACCCTCGTAATGTAAATAATGGTCGCAGCCGTCCTCCTAGTTAATTCCATGAAACTTACACATAGGCCACGATATATCTTTTTAAATAGTTTATTTCCTTATTCCATGTAGGCTAAATATGCGTTTCCCACTAGATTGACTCTGCATTGTATCAAACGAAATAAGCGTAGGCCCCTTTCAATTTCCCCAATCATCTCCGCTCTCCAAAGTTCCTTTCAAAAGCGGTGCGAGTGGTGTTCAATTCCGCAAGCCGCCATTGCCCATGTGCTCATCTCGGAGAAGAGGGGGGTAGGAGCCGCCAACTCACAGGCGTGGCACGTCGTCATGATCAAAGGAGGAATCGGACAGCCCTAACAGCCAACCAGCACCGCGGTTAGCGACCCGGTAGGCGTGCCCTCGCAGCCGGCGGCTTGATTCCGCCCCGAGTAATAAAAGCGACTGGAAGGGACTGCTTTGGGAGATGGCAGGAGAGATGGCATGAGAGATGGCATGAGAGATGACATGAGAGAGGACATGAGAGATGAGCTGTGAGCTGTGAGCTGTGAGATGAGAGACGCTCCAAACCAAAAAGGAGAGATACTTGGAGAGGAAACCAGCTTTGGAGAGACGCGCTGAGAGGAGGGAGACGGCTCCACCCGAAGGAGAGGAGCAGGTGTGACCGAGCCAGCGCGTGACGTCTACAGCATCAGCAGCGTCGACGCGACCGAGGGTTTTCCCGCCAAAAACGCGAAGAATTGGGAGCTGCTACCTCCAGCCCTGCCGGTTGCAGGGACCTGACCCTGCCTCCCTCTCCAGCAACCCACCTCCGCCATTCCTGCCTGCAATTTCCCCCGTGTAAGTGTGAACGTCGTCTGTCTTGAATGTTGTCCTGGGGTTAAGTAAATTGAATAGTATAAGTTAACGATTCACTGTGTGACTGCTTCTTCCATCCATTGCTTGTGTGTGTATAATAAATCTGTTCTTCCTCCGTACTCTGTCTTTTTCTCTCTTCCTTCTCTTTCGGTCGCTTTAGAGGTTTCCCGATTGAATATCTGTGGTGCGATCTGGTCAACGTTGGGGGAGTCGGGCCAATCGGGGATCCTGTAACGGTCGCGGGGGACCATCCGCTCGGCCCATAATAACATCTAAACCGCGTCCGTAACAATATATATATATATATATATTTGTATTATATATACACTAGGACTAGGGCCAGTCAATAAGTAACATTGAAATGGCAATATAAATTTGAGAATGTAATGTGTGTTGTTGTAGATGACATATGTTATATCTATGGGTAAGAGTCATGTTTTGGCCTGTTTTAGATCTGGCAACATTGTGCGTATGACGTCAGTCGAGCAGTTTCCAAGATGCCGGCTCCCTTAGCATCATGCGCCAGGGAGGAGCAACGTTCTGTCATCTGTTTCTTGGGTAGTGAGGATGTGAATCCCAGTGAAATCCATCACAGAATGAAGATACAATATTGTTACGCATGTTTATTGCTGCAGCAGGTGTACGACTGGGACAGGAAGTTAAGTTTAAAAGTGGAGTGTCCAGTGTGGCAGATGCTGCTCGCTCGGGCCGGCCTCACACAGCCCACACACCAGAAATGGTTGCAGGAGTTGAGCTGTTGTTAAGGGAAAAACCGTCGCATTACGCTGGATGAAGTGGTCTTCGAATTGAACATTAAACCATGGTTCAGCACACAATATCATTCACAACGTGCTGGGGTTCCACAAAGTGTCTGCAAGGTGGGTGCCCATACAACTCACACCCGAACTGAAAGAACAGCGAGTGGACGCATGTGAGGAACTCACATCCCTGGACCATCTGCGACATTACGAAACAGAAGGCGACGCTTTCTTACAGCGCGTAGTCACTGGGGGATGAAAGCTGGGTCCTCTACTTTCAGCCAGAAACGAAGACGGCAAGCA
This sequence comes from Myxine glutinosa, assembly GCF_964187855.1. NCBI lineage: Eukaryota > Metazoa > Chordata > Myxini > Myxiniformes > Myxinidae > Myxine > Myxine glutinosa. The sequence goes on from NC_136263.1 coordinate 128,106,030, forward strand.
AAGTGTGGCGCCATTCAACTCCACAGAAGGCCAAAAAAATTCAGCACACAGCCGTCCACTGGAAAAAGTGATGCTGACGCTCTTCTGAGATACCCGAGGCCCACTTGTAGAGCATTACATGCCCAGAGAGACCACAGTCACCAGTGGCATCATACTGCGACCTCTTTAAAAATCATCTGAAACCAGCAATCAGATCAAAATGTCATGGACGACTCACTACCTGTGTTTTGCAGCATGAGATGGCTGGGTCCCATACTACCTGTGCTGCAGCTGCAACAATCAAGGGCATGCATTTTGAGTGTCTTTCTCATCCACCCTACTCGCCAGACCTCGCCTCTTCGGATTAAAACATCTTTGGACCACTTAAAGATGCACTTGGTGGAACCACTTTCCGATCCGACGAAGAGGTCCAAGACCTGGGTCTTTGACCTTGGACAAAAGACAAAAGAATGACTGCACAGGTGTGGTATACACCATACCATGTGACTGTGGTGGAGAATATATAGACGAGACCTGAAGAACCTGAGGCCAGCGCATTAATGAACACCAGAAGGCCTTTGCGTTGTAATCACCCGGAAAGATCTGCTATCGACAAGCATGGAATAAGGGCGGAAGCCAAATAGTTCAATCTTGGTTTCATCAGACCACAGAATTTTGTTTCTCACAGTCTGAGAGTCCTTTAGGTGCTTTTTGGCAAACTCCAAGCAGGCTTTCATGTCTTTCACTGAGGAGAGGCTTCCATCTGGCCATTCTGCCATAAAGCCCAGATCGGCGGAGTGTTGCAGTGATGGTTGTCCTCCTGGAAGTTTCTCCCATCTACACACAGGATCTCTGGAGCTCAGCCAGAGTGACCATCGGGTTCTTGGTCACCTCTCTTTCCAAGGCCCTTCTCCCCCGATTGCTCAGTTTGGCCGGGGCGGGCCAGCTCTAGGAAGAGTCCTGGTTGTTTCAAACTTCTTCGATTCAAGAATTATGGAGGCCACTGTGCCTCTTGGGAACCTTCAATGCAGCAGAGATTTTTTTGTAGGCTTTCCCAGATCTGTGCCTCGACACAATCCTGTCTCTGAGCTCTGCAGGCAGCTCCTTCGACCTCATGGCTTGGTTTTTTGCTCTGAAATGCATTGTCAGCTGTGAGACCTTATATAGACAGGTGTGTGCCTTTCCAAATCATATCCAATCAATTGAATTTACCAAAGGTGGACTCCAATCAAGGTGCAGAAACATCTCAAAGATGATCAAGAGAAATGGGAGGCACCTGAGCTAAATTTCAAGTGTCATAGCAAAGGTATGAATACTTATGTAAATGTGATATTTCAGTTTTTTCTTTTTAATAAATTTGCAAAACTTTCTAAAATCCTGTTTTCTCTTTGTCATTATGGGGTATTGAGTGCAAGATTGATGAGGGAAAAAATGAATTTAAACGATTTCAGCATAAGGCTGCAACATAACAAAATGTGAAAAAAAGTGAAGGGGTCTGAATACTTTCTGAATGCACTGTGTATATATATATATATATATATATATATATATATATATATATATATATATATATATATATATATATATATATATATATATATATAAAGGAGGAGTGTCTGTGTGTCTGTCTGGATGTCTGCTTAAAACTCAAGGAACTACACATCGGAGAAAAGTTTTTGGCCACAGATTCGGAGTCAGCATAAAATCCCGGTGGTTTTTAGGCTACGTTTTATTGGCGCTGAGGAAGCGCCTTTAGCGATTGTCTTCCAGCCAGTGTAACGCTAATTCCTGTCACAGGAATTCGGAGATCATATAAGTGGGCGTGGCAGTTCCTGATTGGTTCGTGTTGGGGGAACGCCTTCTCGCTGCCGACGTGACCGTAAATTCGCGCACGCGCACTGGTGATTGGCGCTGAGGAAGCGCCTCTAGCGAATGACTTCCAGCCAGTGTAACGCTAATTCCTGTCACAGGAATTCT